>NC_045752.1:16639486-16641983 GCF_008692095.1 Etheostoma spectabile | reverse complement strand
GTGTGTGTGTGTGTGTGTGTACTTTTTAATTGTGGAGGCCAATTTGGAAATTTGATCATAAATAGATAATTTGTTTTGATTATCTCAGTCATTCCTAAATTTGTAAATTCCTTTATTCTTTTTGATTAAGGACAAGGACTGACAATCCATAGTTCATTCATCAGTAACCCGCATACTCACATGTCTGTTTTTTTTCACTCGCTGTCATCCACGGTCAACTATTGTACCTTAGGCTCTGTATTTGTTCCATTTTTATCTCTATCACTTGTCACAATTACCCCCTGCCACCCAAATCACATCCCTTTCTGAAACACTATTCCCTGTGATCTATCCACAAATTATCTTTATCTGATTTGATCTATTTAAATCCTTCATAAGATGTGCCAAGGCTCATTAACAGGAAAAAAGGAGAGAGAGACAGAGAGAGAGAGAGGCAGGAGAAACATCACAGAGATTCCTGACATATAAGGAATACCAAGTCCTTGTGGATCTCCTTTACCATCCTACCACAGCATCATTATGCATAAACTCATCCTCCAATCTTTAATATTCGCAGTCTCCTAGTTAATCTTAGTCCGTCAAAATTCTGCACTATACAGTTTGCCTGCAACTACAGAGAAATGCTGCTTGCATCAAAGGCTGATGCATGCAGAAATTTAATGTAGCAATCCGCAGTTGTCTTCTGTTTTTCTTAGAGCACCATCAAACCCTACACACTGAGACCTGCGCGATACTGTCTTTCTTTGTAGCTATTACTGCTCACGCTATCCACCCTGTCCTTCCATACACCACATCACTTCCTGTGAACCTGGATATTTTTCTCAAGACAGACCAACAGTCTGTCAGCAACAGTTTGTCCGTAATCATTTCAGTGTTACAACACACATTTGACAGTATAATAATACTTTATTGTCTATCTTTATGAACTCTAACCCTTTAAACATGGTGACCAAAATTGTTCATGACTCGGCATAAGACATATGCCAGTGTTATCACACTTTATGTAGTGGAGTCTGCCGTGACATGTTTATATAGGCTGTGTCTACTTGTCAAGCTGAAGAGTGTTGATATTCCATCGAAGTGACATCATGGACTGAATGACACTCAGTAATGTTCATGTCAGTTTTCATAAAATAGAAATGACAGAGTTATGTCGGCCTTATTCACACCTCATTAAATGAAGTGTTACAGGTTGAATCCATTTGAAAGCGGCAGAACTAGACGCGATGGCATACCGTTATGAATGATAGCTCGGGTAGCAAAAGGCACTAAGTGACACATGCCAATGGGTCATCAAGTGACATCACAGACTTCATTATTCATGTCATTAGCAGCTCTCATATGAGGTGACTTTGAATCTCTGTGCTTTGCTTTAAGGACGTCTTAGTGATACTAACTTGTTTTGCAACAAGAAGAATGACTAATAATATCACAAGACGCAGAAGAGCATGACATTTACTATACGCAACCAGTCCAGAAAAGCGACACATCACAGGAAAAACATAGCTTAATTTGTGTTGTTTTTCTTTGTATTAAAATAAAAATGAAATAGTGTTAGTTTCATGTTATTGGGTCTTTGAAACCAACCCGTTAAAAGCCTTTTGTATGATAAACAGAACCTTTAAACACTACTCTCATTGATAAAGGAAGCATTTTTCTTGTTTTTCTTCCTGAGAAATACCGGCTTTATGATCTCTGCTTGGGCCAGTTTCAGTTCCATTATCTGGATGATGCCATTTACCAAAAAGCACACTGTTATCAGGGTACTTACTGTAGAGATCCTTACAGGTAATGGGTGCTCACAGACCGTAGCTTGGAATAAAAGAAACAGAAAATTGTGATGAAACTCAAATTCGCCTCAGTGTTTTCTCGTTTAACTGAAATGAATTTTAAAACATTCGGCAGGACCTAATTTCTAAATTTTGTAATCGATATGTCAGCAATATTAATCTAGATATCCAAGGTATTCCTTATTTTAATCCATAAAAATGTGATCTAGAGAATAGGGCATCACAATTAATCCAATTTTAACCACGATTTTCCCTTCCCACGATCAAATTTGCGTGGTCGAGCGATATTTTAAATGCGTCATTTCATAGAACGCTCTGGGTCTTTTTTTTTTGCAAAGCCCATCTACCGCTCCATAAACCACTGTCTGATCATGAGCCATTTAGAGTTGTTCCCTGCACCGCCCAACTTAGTTTCTAGATGTAGACAGTCACGGAGGATAGAGTAAGGTGAGGAAAATTCCACAACAGGTAGCAGTCATATGTTGGTCACAAGGTTTACCAGTTTATCAGTAAATGCAACAATTTTTCCCGTCTGTGTTGTTTTTCAGACAACAGCAGTGACCAGTGCTAGTTAGGGTGCGACTAACATTTTTCTCTAGGTCGCACCCTCAGCCCCGCCCCCATTAACTCACACACGACTCCCCGGCAACATGGAGAGACACAGCGACCACCGGTCCACACTTCTGACGTTTGTCCATAGTTTTAAT
>NC_045752.1:16639269-16639476 GCF_008692095.1 Etheostoma spectabile | reverse complement strand
ATTAACACAGCTGTATATTGTTAATATATGAGAGGTAAACCTGTATTTGTACCAGTGTTTCCGCTGGTAACTCTGCTATCATGGTGGCCACGGCGAGAAACAGAAGAATTTATTGAATAGCCTATGTGACAATTAAATTTGTTTTGGTTAAAATCAACAAATAATTGTGATAAATAATCGTAATCTCAATATTGATCAAAATAATCG
>NC_045752.1:16626942-16639259 GCF_008692095.1 Etheostoma spectabile | reverse complement strand
TTTGGCCATAATCGTGCAGCCCTACTAGAGAACTTAGAGCACTATAATAACTGAGTAGGACTCTTAAATCATCCATTCCACACTATTTGATTTATTTATATGGGAAATATTTCCAGTGTTGTCATTGCAGTACCGCAGAAGGGTTCAGTGATAAGTAGAAATGTAAACTGATGTATATATCGTCTGCTATCTGTGAGTGATGATGGACCGGTAAGTACTCCTGAAAGTTAAAAAAAATAATAATCAAAGAATGTGCCTGGGTGGGTGTTTCAATATTTGCACTACTACGTTGTGTTTGATTTTTGTCTGTCAGTTACTCAACCGAACAGAAAAAGAGAGCCCTTGTTTGCAAATCAAGGAGTGTGTACTTTTTCAATGAACCAAAATTGTGGAAAAGAGGAGACAGACCACACGTGGACACGCCTACTTTATGTCTTTTTTTGGGTCACACAAGCACAAGTTTTATTTACTAAACAATCCAATGAACCATTTTCACAGTATTGCAGCTGCACAGACTAACTTTGTAAATTGTTGTCACGGTCAGAGCCGGAAATGCTTTTAAGGCTCATTTTATTCCGTGAAGTGATTGTCAAGTTGATTGCCACCCCCAGAACACATCATGTCACCACCTCAGCTTTCTCATTTCCCCTCAAAACCTCTTCCTTTTATCTCTGTTCTGTCCTATCACCCCCTCTGGACACTTCAGGCCTTTTCCATTTTCTGCTTCTGTTTCTAGAGCCACTTTGAGAGCCAAGCGCCCCCCCCGACATACACACGCAAAGACACACACACACACACACACACACACACACACACACACACACACACCTCACCTCAGCCTTAATTTTCACCAACACATTGAGTCCTATTAGACCCCCCACCCCATGCCTCTCTCCTCTGTCACTCAACTCTATGATTCCCAGTCCCCACTACTGTCCTTTTCCTCCTCCAGTTTGGCTGTCAGTTCACTCCATTCTCTCACCTACCTGCTGGGCCTATCCTCTCATTATATGCCCCCCCCCCAACCATTATCTCCCCTGATATATTCTCTCCCCTGTCTCTCTCCAGGGCACTTTCTCAATGGCAGCTACTGCTCTTTTGAAGAGGGCGAGTGCAGTTGGCAGTCAATAATGGGCCCCGGTCTCTCCTGGAGAAGACTCCAGTCACCAGCAAAGGCTACTAGACAGAGCTGCCCATCATCAGGTGGCTCATACACGTCTCATGAACACTGTTCTAATCAAACGATGACATTTGCATTGTCTCCTAACTGTGGGTACAGTAATGTTAACGCTGCATTAAAATGGACTTGTGGGCAAACCATGAATATGTGAGTCTTAACAGTTTGTGAATGTCTAAAGATAACCAAAACCTCTGATGTCTCAGACACAGACTTATTGTCTTGTCAGAGCTCAGTGCGCTGCTACAAACAGAATTCCACTGGGTGTAAAAGCTACAGCATGTAGACTTAGTCCTACATCTGCAGCTCATCATCAGTGCAGTGACTCGAGTGTGTCTCTCCATGAGAATTTCAAGTCTTGGTTTGCTGAGGTTTGTTTTTGTTCTCAGCTATTTACAAAAGTCTCAAAGGTTGTGTGAGGAAACTATAAATGAAGCATTGTAATTGTATACCATATTTGGGGATTTCATATAGCATTCTTTTCTCAGAAATCAAACCTTTAGTTAGATCAGGGAACAGCTCACTATGGCTACAATCACATTTCAAAACATCCACATGGATTGTAAAACTTTGTATTCAATTTTATGTTCTAAAGATATGTGTGTAATATGTTCAATTTCTGACACAGTTTTTCCCTTTGTGTTAAATGTGTGTGTTTGTGTGTTGAAGGTGCTACATTCAGTGTGGAAGGAGGCCAGTCCAAAGCCCAGCGTGGCTTAGCAACACTGAGGAGCCCTCTCTTCCCTCCTCCTCTAAGAAACTCACCATGCACGGTGAGCTAAGTATAGAGAGTTTTCTCCACAGAGAAGATGCAATCTTCATTTTCTGTAATGCACATACAAACACATGATGAGATCTCAGCCCCAATTTTCTTAGTAACTGTTGCTATGTCTGTCAAGCTGTCTGTTCTCACACGGCACAGATGCAGTTTTCAGTGATAACCTGCCAGATTTACCACTCTGATTATTAGCACCTTGGCTTCCACACGGTGAATGTTTTCTAAACTTAATTATAATAACTTAATTAACCCCAAATAATAATATTGTGTGCTGATGACATTGATGACATAGGACTACCTTTTGGAAATAACACTAACATCAAGTTAGTTAGATGGGCATGCAGACGTTTGCAGCTTACGTTTGCGCAGACAAACAAACAGTATGTATTAAATAATAACAATACTAAATAATATGTAATCTCTTACACTTGTGTTTCTTACGGAAACTCTAAGAGACAAGTGTGAAAACAAAAATTCTGTTGATCTGACCTATTTTGTTTTCCCTGTAGTATTTATGACTTACAACATGTAAAATAAATGGTTTTGCCGTGTTAATTAATAATAGTTAATAATTTTTCGGCGTTCCTTAAAAAAAATTATTCGTGAAACAAATGGGGAAAAAAAAGAGTTGTCAAGATAATTTTTTCTAATATTTTCTCCACATAAAACTGTGAATAGCCTACCTGTTTTTATGTATGCCCAGTTGACTGTTTGCTAAACCTCATCCCTAACAGCGACCGTCCTCGGCAACGTATCAGGACAGATTTTTGTACGTGCTCCACTGGTTACCAGGAAATGTACATAGCCAGTCATAGTTTAATTTGTCATTGTCCCATACAACAGCTAATTTTAAAAGCAGTAAAATCATTATTGCATTTGAAATTTACTGTAGGCTATGTGTTGACGTATAGGGTTATGTGATAATAAAAGAATAAGTGTAATATATTTGCATAGAACACCATTTAGTTGCATATTCAACAGTATTATTTTTTTAACAGTTTTTTCTCATGAATTACTACTGAATAATGGCATGTATTAATTGCAGAAACAGCTCAAACATCAAATGGTAATGTGCCAAGACAGCAGGTTAACACTGTGCCCTCTGCATTTCCTGAGCGATCCTTACAGGCCGAGAGGTTGACCTCGTCAATCACGGATTGTATCTGCGGACCGAGTTGTGAAAAGATTAGAAGTCATGCATTATTTAAACCGGGAAGCCCACAGAGCAGGTCTCCAGGGGCCTGTTTACTCAAAGTCTTGATTGATGCTATTGCATCTAGCATTTAGAGTTATCTTAGTTATTTTAATATTGCTCAGCACATCAACCTTTGGCCTTCATGTGTAATTTGCGCTGGGTGCTTGGTGTGAGAAGTTGACACAGAAGTGAGGGATGATGGTGGGACTGTGATGGAAAGGTTGAGAGGTCAGAAAACAAGATAATTAGAGAGGCAGTGTTGCACCATTGCAGACCTTACTTCCCAGCATCATGGCACACAGCCAAAGATTAGCCATGATTCCAGATTAACACTCTAAATCCTTCACTCTACACTGAAGCGGTGCTGTTCAATCTAGCCTTTCCGCTCTCAGACAACTATGTTGAGGATATTAGTTTTGGGTATTAGCTACAGACCATGTTCACTTTCATGTGGTGCCCAGTGTACACTGTGCAGTGCCTGCAATCTTGATGTTTAAACGGTCACCATGTGGTCTCACTAATCTTAGATGATAAGGACCACAACCTGCTGCCCACAAGCACAATGCAAGCACTGAACATGAAAGCATTGATTTCAGTTGTCTGGGTAGTGTCGTCTCAAGGCATCGTGTACATTTCACCAAGCTTAAGCCAGCATCTGTTCCACTTAAACGATGAAGCAAGAATTATGTTCTTGGCTCCACGAAAATGCTGTAGAGGGACAGGGTTGCATCCCATGCTTGTTAGCAAGCTTTAGAATCAGACTACCTTTTTCTATTTAATTCCTGCTACGTCCTGTGTGTTGTTTAATATAAAGCAGGTTTATACCCAACATATCCCTCCTGGAAACAGCTAAATGAGATTGATTTGTGCTGAGGCATGCGGAAGCGGTGTAGATAACAAAATAACCCTGGTTGGATTCTACTAATCTTAGAATAATTAAAACTAAACAGATGGATGTTGCTGATTGAGCTAAATGCAATTTTAAGTGCATCCCTTCCTTGACTGATACCACACTCGGCTGGTTTTCTTCTATTCAAAAATAGTAAAAGGAAGTTAAAGTTGCAGTGGTATTATTATATGTTTGTGTGTGTATGCATATGTGTGTGTGCACTCTTCTTGCTTTATGGTCACCTAGACTGCAATTTGTATTCAACTGTGTTGTTGCTTTGAAATCTTACCCCAACAGGTGCGATTCTGGCTGTGTTCTGGAGGCTTACAGAGGGGGTCGCTGTCTCTGTGGATAGCAGAAAACAGTACAGGCCCTGAGGAGCAGCGCAGGCTGTGGCATTCAGCGAGTGATCCAAAATCTGAAAGGGGCTGGAAGCTTGTCATACTTCCTCTTTACGGGCTGGCAGACTGGTACGGCAATCACTCACCTGTTTCAACACGTAACTGGCAGTTTGATTATATCAAGCTGTATGTTTGGACTGTCTGGAGGCATTAAACTTGCACTCTGTGTTTGAGAGCAGACAAATCACCTTACTCGCATCCCAACAGACCTCCATCACACTCACACAAATACTTAAGAGCTCCCACAAGAAAGTCTTAAGAAACAGAACCGAGAAGCTCTTCGTCCTTTACGTCCCCTCTCAGATTTTTAACTTTTACATTTACATTTTATGGGAAGTATTACCTCTCAACTCTGTAGAATTAATGAATCCCACAGGGACTCTACGCTTATACCATGGGCCTTCCATGTGTGCAGTTGTATAAATTACGCCCCTCTTTTTTTTATTCCACTTGGGGGGGGGATTATCCTGCTCCTTGAGAGCGATTCATTTCTGAATTCTGGGTTATGTAGTCAGCGGTGCTTGTGCTTCTAATTAGAATGTCATGTCCATAACCACCAGGTGAACCTGCCAGTCTTTACACAGTGACCTTTGTGGAGATTAAATAGAATCAGAAATACAGCCCGAAGTGCAGACAAAAGTCAGGACATAACAGACACTATATGTAAACTTTGAATGGGAGTGTTTTGGGGTTTGACAGCAAGAATTGAAAAGTAGTATGCCATTAGATTTAATCAACATATAATAGATAGATATAGATAAGTATCAAAGTGCAATATGTAATATATACACTGTAATAAATCCAAAAATTACCCCAATGCGTCTTCAGATATTAAGGAAACATCCTAAATTGAAATACTATCTTTTCTGACAACAATGCTAATGCCAGTATTTTCTCCTTGGGAAATTTCCGTTTCGTGATGAAATTTCTGTTTGTGTTTTGGCCTGCTGAAATCAACTGCCCAGTTTGACAGCCAGGCCGGGTTGTCAGATAAACCTGTAAATATGTGAACCCAGCACGCTACAGCTGTAACGTTAGTACAGCCATGAAAGCAGCAAACAAACGAACGGGATCACAGAGATAGATTCTACCCGACCTAAAAAAAAAACTGGCATGTTTCGAACATTTGCCCTACCAGAGATGTAACAAACCCTGGGTGAAGATTGGTTTGAAAGATGGAGACAGCTTAGAGTCCAAAAGGACGCCAAGTTGGCTAATTTGCTCATGAACAGGTAGCTAAGCATTAGCTTCAGGCTAATTTATCACAGCTACTAGGGATGGGCATTTTTTATGTCATTTCAACATTTGTGTACTCACATTGAATTATATTGAGTACCAGAGTTGGTCACAAGCAAAAGCAATTGAGAAACAGCCATGTAAGTGATCCCAGCAACCTGTTGTGGATTCTGCAGTTTCAGCCTGGCAACCAATGTAAACTTTGAGTCTGGGGATGAGGGGGAGGGGGAGATAACTCTCTCCAGTATTTTGAATTTATACAGCAGTAACTATTTTAAACACTAGCTGTCAGTATGACATATCACACCTTTTAAATGTTATAATAAGATACAAGTACAAGAGACAGATACAAATAACTATCATACTGATAAAACTCTGCAACCTCACTTTTGTGAAAAATGTATTTAACTTTATAGTATTTAAAGAAACAATTTACATTTTTGGGAAATACGCATACATGCTTTCTTAGATGAGAAAGATTGACCACGCGCATGTCTGTATGCTAAATATGAAGCTGGGGTAAGCAGCCTGTTGGCTTATTTTAGCATAATGACTGGAGGAAGGGTGAAAAATGGCATCAGTGGGGATTTATATTTACTAATAATATGTCGGATTAAAATAAAAAATTAACTAGAATTTGAAGGCCCCCTTGCAGTGACTCTGAGGACCCCCTAGGGGTCCTGGATCCCCATTTGAAGATGTCTGCTTTAATCTAAATCAAGCAAATAGTCCTTTCCCAAATAGTCAAACTATTCCTTTCAAGATTTTAGCTGTATAGATTAGGGATGATAAAATCAATCATTTTTTCGGTGCATTGTGATGCAGACGATTCTGCATCAATGCAGTGCATAATCGATTAGCCTACTGATGTTTCTTGTTGATTTTCCGTTATGGGCTTTTTTTTTGCCTTGACTGCTCTTCTAACTGACGTCATTCGTCGCATACGTGCTAAACATGGCGGAGGGCCAAACGCAAGAGGCTTCATCACTGACTAACCAACAGAACAGACCACAAAAAATGTTTAAAACTGGTGGAGCAACAAAGCCAAAGGATTAAATAGAAAAAGACACGTTTTTTTTTGTTTTTTACTTCAGAAAAACATACCTACTATATAACATTAGGCGTTAACGTTAACCTATTTACTAGCAAAGAGGACAGTAAACGAGAAGCTAGCTAGCTAGCTCGTTCAGCTTTCCCACCCACAACTTTAACCAGCCTAGCACCATCCAGGACCTGAGCATCGCATCAACACAGCCCCTCAACAGCCACCTGTCCAACTGCCCCACCTCTGTCTCCACTTTAGCTTATAGAGGTGTTATCGTCAGCCCGACATATCACGGCAGAGACCAGGGTACTTGTTTAGCAGCCCCACAATTTATCAATTACTGTTTACCTATCTATTTCAACCATACTTTTATCTGACTATTATAACCATTTATTCATTGCAGCACGTTAAAGCTCATATTTGCAACTGTTTATTCCTCAGATAGAAGTTCATCTCAAATTTAACGTTGCACTCTGAGCAAAACACGCTATATTCCCTAACTGTGGAAAATAGTAACGTGATTATTGATAATTATGATAACGTTACACTATAAGCTTTACCGGTCCCTGCAAATTGAAAAAGGATGATATCACGTCCCGTCATCTATGATACGATGTATTTACAGGTGTTGATGTCCTTCAGGTTGTGATTGTAGACTGTAGCCTGTCTATGTAGGAATCGTGTAAGACAAATCTCCTACAAATGATTTAAAAATATATATATATATATATATATATATATTTGAATATTTTCACTGATACTGCAGTTGCAATATGTTTCACCATATAATCAAATTGTTGACAGGATGATCGTAATCGATTGGTGAGACCAATGAAGATTCACAGCCCTAGTATAGGTCATGCCATGCTTGCCTATGTTTTGTGCTTAAATGTATTTGATGAAAATGTGTTTAATTCATAAAGAAATCACAGTTTTTCTCTCTCCGCTGAAAAAGCCACTAGTTCTTAACAATAAAGACTGAGCTGTCATATGGCATACAATGCATACTCTCCAGAGCCAAAGCTCAATGACATTTTTCTCAAAGCTATAAATTCTTTTTCCCCATCCTTTCATTCAGAAGCTATCCAACCATTCACAGCTTGTGTGGTAGTTAAAATAGCTCTGTCCCTCCGTAGGTTTTGGCTGCAGTTCAGCACAGAAGATGGACCTGGACCCGGTTCAGCCTTCTCCATTGACAACATCTCTTTTAGTATGGACTGCTTCCTGGCATGTGAGTACTATAAAAATGTTAGGTCTTTCTTTTTTCACTCTTACATCATTAGACCGGGGTTGAATTAATGGGATTTTTTGACTGCCTTATTAATAAGTCTGGATTGCTCTAAAAAGTGTAAGCTCTTTTTATGGACATAGAGACACTTAAGTAAACATTTAAAGTTACCTAACCAATTAAATTAATAATCAATACAGGTCTGCCCTATGTTCATGTTTTACAGAGATAAGGTGTGACTGAGCAGCAGTTTTGTACACTTTAGAGATTAAGGACTCACTTATCTTTTCAATACAAGATACATTGACAAAACATTATGAAAATTATTACATCCATTTGGCACACTCTCTTTAAGATGTGTCCTGAAATGTCAGTAGAGTTCAAATCTGCCCCGCTCTAACTTATTGATTGATACGGCCTTATGTTCTAATGTTGTACTGCAGGCTTATAAAGGTTAAGCCTCACATCCCCCTCCAGATATGTTGTCTTATAATTGAGATGCTGTATCAGTATAAAAAAACTGGAGTAAGATGGGGAGACCACTGGGATGTAAGCTGAGTCCTTGGCAGTGTCCCAGGTTTGAGTCCGACCACAGCTCTTTGCTGCATGTCATCCTCATCTCTCTCTGTCTCTCTCATCCTTCTTTTCTGTCAGTCGTCAGCTGCTCTGATTAAAAGGCAAATACAGAAAACAGGACTAAGATGGCAGAAGAATAAAGTGCTATGAGTCCACTGCCTCCATCTCTGCCTGTCTGGATTTCTGTTCAGTTCTGTTTGAACTGTGACAGGAATAGTAATCTCTGAGTATCTCTGTACCTGAATATAGCTCTGACAATGGGAACAGTGTTAAAATGAAGCAGTATTAAACTGACTGCACCCTGGCCAAGAATTAGACTCGACAGGCAGGGCCATGGGGTCATCCTCTGACACAGCCATTTGATGTATCGTAACCCTGTCAAATTATTTTGTCTAAGGTGAGAAGGTCTTGGGGCGATGTCATTACTACAATGACTAAATGAAAGTAAAATGTTGAAAACTCTTCAGGTGTGATTAATTAGAGCTATAAAAACACATTGATACCAGTTTTCATTCAAATGAAAATTTAGAAATGAAGAAATCTATTTTGTGTTCCCCTTTAGATGAAGTTTTTGATGAATTTATTCCCCTATTGCCCTCACTGTAAAATGCAGTCAGTTAACATGAGTTCACCAGATGAATATGAATATGGAATTGCTGTTGGTCTAGGCTGGAGCAGATTGCCCTGTATCCGCACTGGCTTATTGGTTCAGAGCCTCTTTATTTAAAGAGATGACATTTTCCTGGAGATATTTGCACACCAATTTGTGTTTTATGTCCTCCGGAGCAACACTGGTATGGCAGCCCCCAAGGATCATCCATCCCCACTTTGCTTGCTTTCTAGATGGCAAGTTTTTAATGTAGGCCAGGTATCCATTATCTACAGCCACACTTGACACAGCCACTTTTTATCGTCTATCAATCATACCAGCTGATGGGAGATGCTGAAGCTCAGCAAAAGGTGTCGTTTCCAAGAATGATCACTGTGAGTGATTAGCATGATGGATCCCTGAGCATTATGACACAGCCCTGTAATATGTTCCAGTGGGGAAAACATACTGCAAATACATTATGCAGAGGACCAGCCATCCATGGCCTTTAACCCTACACTTTTCTATGCTTTGGTGTGATGTATAGTTTGGCAAGCACGTGTGTTTGATGATGCATACATTGCCCTTCAGGTGTTGGACCTGGCTGTCATTTTTATAGCTTTATCTTCACCAGCGTCAATAAATTAGTTTATTGTGTTAGACAGTATAGTTCACCCTTTTGTCTCTGCCCTGTACCTTTTCCCATGCCATGAGCTGCCTTTATAGAGTAGGGCTGTACCAAATGTCAGTGGTTTTATTGACGGTTTTCGAACAAAGCTTCCAATCTCTGTCATCAAACTGTGTTTTACCCTTACACAGCCATTCACAAAGAGTTGTATTCATGTACTGTACCATGGAAGGGCCAGTTCTTCCATTCCAGTTATGTGCTGATGGGTTGGTTGGCTGTTGCATCTGTATTATCTGTCCTGGTAAATTACGTAATACAACAACGGATTACTGAAATGTTTTCATTTCAGTAATTATCACCTGCACCTGTTGGTGTTGGGAAACATGGAGACTCACCATGGACCAGTAAGTACAGATGCTCTGCAGTTAACAGTGCGTTCATAGTGATGCCAAACATTGTACAGTTGAGCAAATTGATGCAGTTTATTTAAATGTGGTCTCTCCCAGGTTTATCATCTGCCTTTGTTTAGATGCTATAGTACATGCAAGTTAAAAAAAATAGTAATTGAAAAGTACAGAATGTTTTCTTGCATTTGAGAAAGCCACATACAATGCAGTACATTTTCTATGCTGTATAACAGGCCAACTTTTGAATCCCACTTTTCCGTACGAAAAAGGCTAATACTGACTGTTTGCATGATATGTCTGTAGTATGGATATTTCTCAGAGCTATTGCAATCTCAAGATATTTTCAATTTGTGGCCCCCGTAGCTGGCCTCTGGTGGGCTTCAGACAGCTTACGGCACTCTGCTAATGAACAGTGACAGCCACGCCGGCTGTTGCCCTGCCCTCTGGTTCACGCTGCTCGGTGGTGGACCTGCTGAGTTTTTCTCCTGCTGCAGCAGCATACCAATGCTGTGTGCTCCAGCTCTGTCTGTTACATAGTTTCCCCATGCTCAGAATAACAATGCAAGTGAGCCTTATTAGCGACTTTGTTGATAGTATAAAAAGTTACTGAAGTTGTTGTGTGCATGTAACACATCTAAGGGTCTTACTTCCAGAGAGACAGGGTTGTGTAAAAAACAATCAAACGCATTGCAGTAACTTGTGTGCTGTATGTGATCCATCAAATCTGCACATAAACGCTATCTGTATCAAAGGTTCCAAGCAGTGGAGACTTAGACAATCATATTTATTTGAGGATTACAGGGCTAGGGAATGAGCTATTGATTTTCTAGCTGTCAGATGTTAGGTAAGCAGTGCTGAGTATAATTTATTTATTTTGTTTGGCTTGAAGGGCAAAATTACAAAATTTCTCTACTCAGACAAAGTGACCACCAGCTTAAGAATTTTATTTAACCTTTGTGTGTTGTTTGGGTCTTTGGAACCCGTTTTCAATGTTTGCTAAAAGAAGAATTATGCTATTTATTATTTCTTCTAACTCAAAATCATTGGCCTTGGGACATTTTCTGTGAAGAAAAATACACATTACTATTACATATGTGGTGTTTGGGTCTACTGGACCCGAGTGTAATTTATTGGTGGTGCTATGAAACTATGTTGTCTTTCTGTACTTGATGTTCTCACACAAAGTTACAAAATTGTTACATTTCAAGCACTTTCACTTGTTCTGATTAAGTACTAAGAAATAAGCACCAATAATGATAAAACATTTTTTTAACCTTTTTTATAAATGAATTTTCATGTTTTTTCACAAAAAACAAAATGATCAAATGATCATAAATGTGATCTCACAGGGTTAAATGGCAAATATGAACTATATATGATGTACATATCATTGGTAATTGAGTTAAAGTAAACATCTGTTTAGTACTTTTACCTAAAATGTTATGACTGTATTGATTTAAAAGCCTAATAATGTGGTAGGTCCACCAGACCCAGGAACATTGGCTGTGTGACATAAGTTTTAACATCACACAAGGGTTAAAACAAGCCTTTAATGATATATAGGACCCAGAGGACCATATATGTGTAGTTTCAACTCAGTCACAAAATATATTATTGCCAATTTGTTTGCTCTAAGTCAAAACAGGTTTTTGCGGACCCAATAAAACCAGTCACATGCCACACCAGTTGCTTTCCAAACCTTTCAGCTGTTGAGGGAGCCCCTTGGCATATTGTCATAAACGGTAAGCCTTCAGCCTGAGGTGACAGGGGAGCCAAGAGGGAGAAGAGGTTTCTGTGGTAAAAATTATTGCAGAGATAAAGATGAAAAGTCTTGCATCTGTCCCCTGACACATCCAGAATGATGGTGCGGAAAGCAGTTATGATTTGTTTTCACCAAAGAGGCAAATAACACAATGTGGGTAACTCATTTGCTCCTCACAATTAAGAAACTTGTAGTTGGATTTCTTATGTGACTCTTTTTTCCAATGTTGGTAAACACCACCTGCTCATTGGTCTTATCTGGAGGTGCAACCTTTTAGTCCAGGAGCACTAGTGGCATAGAAACAAGTCAAAGAAAATACTCTCTTGGCACCTTTAAATGATCCTTTGCTGCTGTTTGCCATACAGAGCAACCCTATGGAGAATATCAGCCAGCAACAATGTAAACA
>NC_045752.1:16622404-16626932 GCF_008692095.1 Etheostoma spectabile | reverse complement strand
TATTCTGCTGCGCAATAGGACAATAACAAGAAACCTTCTTTTTTCTTTTGCCGTATGAAATGCAAATTGGCCTTAAAACCATGTTATCTTCCTCTCAACAGTCCATTCCACAAGCAGAACACAAATACAGCTTAATATGCAACTCATACGCATATGGAGTATCATTTAAAATGCATTGTTTGCATGCCACAAGTATCTACACTGAGCACATTGAAAGTGTTTAATAAATGACTAAAAGAAGGGTCCGCATTGTAGCAGTACGGCTGATATGCAGTGATTTCTATTGTTTCAAAGCCAACTATGTTGGGCAGCCTCTTTACTGTACTTTACTGTATCCAGCTTTGTTATAAAAGTTATAAATCAGAGAGGCAGAATAGCACCTGGTCAAGATCTGAAGCCATGCCCTTGTTCGGTGTCATAGCATTGCGTGCTGGCAGCATTATCAGCTCCATAAAGCACAGTGAACCTTATCTGACTTCACTAAAATAATAACACAACTTCTGGTTTCACCAGCGACAGAGCCATAGAGGGCTTTTTCTACAGAACATAACATCAAAGAAATGAGATGCTGGACAGAGCTCTTTAAAAACATGGCCTTTCTCTTGTAACAAAGTTAGAGCCACAAACACATTATTGCAGCTAAGCAGAACATATCTGGGTTCTTAAAATAAGAAGAGAGAGAGAGTAGGAATGAAAAATTGTTTGGTTTTTATGCACACAAGTTGAAGGAAATGGTTCATGCTCTGCAATTTTTTCAGTGAATATTGTTAGCAAATAATTATTTGGATATGGACCTTGCAGTCCGTGATCACATATTGCAGCATATTTCTGCAATACATTATTCAGAGCAGTCTTTAAAACCACTGATTGCAGTCCATGGACCTAATCAAAGAAAATCATTTGTCTGTTATGTGATTCACCCAAGCAACAATTAAACCTATTCAACGGCCGACCTTCGGCAGAAAAGGCGTTGGACTAACGGCCACCCCCCCGAGTTGATCAAAAAATGGCCTCAGCAAAGCGACGCCAACTTGAGCCTACGTTCTGCACGTTGCCCAAAATATCAAAACCGGCAGCTGATGGGACACAAGCGTCACGTGGGTCTGGGTTTTCCGGAATTTCAAAACCAGACCATCATGGCTGCTCCTTCAGTACGATCTCATATTTTACGAAAATAGTTTACCTAAACCAATCAGATTGGTCATTGAGTCCGACTGCCTACCTTCTGATTCAACATGTCAAATCGGCCCAAATGAAGGCCAACAGACAGACGATGGCGCAGATCTCGCCGTACAGACTTGAGTCACTGACCAAAATGCCCAAAACACACCTATGATTAATTAAGACACTAAGTACAACTCTTTGAAACCATGCACCTGGCGCACTGACCCTTTTTTCCGCTGTTTACTAGCAAAAGTAGATTTGTACACGCCCTGAACGCTACGGCGGCAGGCACTTC
This sequence comes from Etheostoma spectabile, assembly GCF_008692095.1. Lineage (NCBI taxonomy): Eukaryota > Metazoa > Chordata > Actinopteri > Perciformes > Percidae > Etheostoma > Etheostoma spectabile. The sequence goes on along the minus strand of NC_045752.1, from coordinate 16,625,473 downwards.
ACATCGTACGGTTAGATGGTTAAAATAGGGCCCCTAAGGTCCTGTAGCTTGAACTGTAATATCCAGTCAGCCAGCTGTTTAGAAGAAATTCTGGGTGAGAATGTGTGTGCGGAAGAGATCAAGGTACCAGCAAGCTTATGAGCTCACTTCTGGGGAAGTAGTGGGGCTGGAGGCTTGATTGGTTGCTACAAAACACTCTCACCAAATATGCTTACCCATCTACTGTAGGAACGGATAGAGACGGGCAGAAATGGAGAGGAGCTGGATGTTAAGCATTCCACTCCCACTGTATAACCATTGGTGGTGCCACATTTTCTGTGCCAGTAAGAGGTCTGCAGCTACTGTGCCTACTCACTTCTTCAGTGTAACAGCAACAATATTTCGTTGCTGCACATGAAGAAAGTAAAGCACATCATTTTTCAATAAATGCATTATATTTCTTTTTCAGCCAACGGTGAGTTTCCACCAGTGGTCACCAGCTCAACCAGGCTGCCATTTAGACCAACCGCTAAGACTACGCCCCCGTCCATTGGAAGCCCTTTGATGAACTTCCCTACCACAGATTACTGTAAGTGTGACCTCAAAAACCACAGCTCAACTGAAAGAGTGAGTGATGCTCAGATAGATGCCTTCCAACACTGATATTTTCTGTCTTCTTCTGTCTCTCCTTTGCTCGCTAACTCACACACACACACAAATATATACAGCATATATATACAGTATATCTATATATATCTATATATGCTTTCATGCATTACTAATTCTCAATTACTCTACACGTGCTGAGCATGGCACAATGCATGGGCTGCAGCAAAGTAAGTGTGCCCCCTACTGGTCTGCACCACATCCACATCTGAGTGAGTGCTGCAGAGGTCTTCTTTGGCATTAAATGAAGCGGGACAGGCAGTTTTGAAGCCTAAAGTCCTCCAATTTGTCTCCTGAGAATGTCAATGGAGCCACTTACACAGACATGACATTTTACACCTCGCACTCTCTCACTTCCCCGCTCAAAAGGGTAAAGACAAGCGGAGATTCAATTTCTATATTTATAGTCATAAGTTAGAGTTCCTTTCATATCAAACTGCTCTCAGACACAATTCTTCAGCTAGTAGCTTTGAAGTGCTGGAGGTACACTGAACTTAGAGACTGGACTTAAAGATATCAGCCACTACCATTGTAGACTAACACTGTCTGGTAAATCTCTTTTGAGTCATCGTAGTTTTGAGTCATAGGATTGTAATTGCATTCATCTATAGCTTGTTTTCTCTCCCACGTGGCATAAAAGGCTTTTATGACATTCATACGCTGTTAAAGCCCAGCAAATCAATTTTATAGGGTGCAGAAGATCACGTACCATTTCAAACTGGTTAGAAGAATCCCACATACACACTACATGCCCTGAAAGTAGTATACCTCATGAGCCTACATGAGAACAAATGTGTGCTCAGTTGTCTATATTTTGTTATTCAAAGAACATAATGCGCAAGACGCAACAAACAAACTAGCTATTTTTATGCCAGCTTTATATTGTTTTTATCTTATTTCATGCTCAGAAGACAATTTAAAAATAGAAAGCAAGCAAGCAAAGTTTATACAATGGCACCTTCTACAGACTCCATTTACCAAGTGCTTTACAGTCAAAGGAATGAAATCTAATAAAAAATCTAATACAGTGAAAAAAATAAATTAGAGATCAAACACCAGATAAAATATACAAGGGGAAAAGGATTCACATTTAAAACACATGCTACCAATATGCCTGTCTAAACAGAAGGGTTTTTAGCTGATTTTTAAAAGAGTCCATAGAGTTCAACGACTTTAAAGGAACATGGCAACTTATTGCGGCGTGTTACGTGCGTGTCGTAACACTGTCTGGCACACCCACCGCTAGCCTAGCTCCCCACAGATCCTGGAGGGAACCGCTCCAACTAGCCTACTGACAATGCCGAGTGCAGCCCGTCCAGCAGTTGAGCAGACAGAGCAGAGAGGGCGACTTGGCAGTCTTGTTGCTCTTTCTAATATAACCAATATAAGCTGCTCTGTTTTAGGCTACGAAATGTGCATGCAGGCTAAAATTCAACTGTGCCGTTTTATCGGGATAAAGCTATAAATAGATAGCTGCTAGGCTAATGTGCAATGTTAAACACTGCAGGGTTAACGTTAATTCATCTACCTCAGCTGAGAACGGAGAAATGTCTTTGCCTTTCCTACCTTAATACACATTAGGAAAGGGCAAAGACCTTTCTCCGATACAAGACATTACACAGGTACTCTCGCATATAGCCTAGGCCTAATAGTCAACATGAATGGAATGTTAATGTGTCGTGAGACATTGTGCCCCCCAACTCGCGAAAGGTCGTATTTGCTCCGTCTTTTGATGGTGAGTTATGTTTGGAAAACCTTGAATCCCATGTAAGACACAATGTCATCAGACACAATCCATGTCATCAGAATCAATGAATCCATGTTATTAGACACAACATGCACACATGTGCAGGCCAATGTTTTTTTGCGGTGATGACGGTGACGAGTTAAGACCCGTCACATGGCCACGGTATTGTGGTAATGGCAAGGCAAGGCAGCTTTATTTGTATAGCACATTTCAGCAACAGGGCAATTCTATGCCTTAAATGTCCCAGCCCTACCGTGAACTTGTTGTCCTTCCGGGTCAAAATTGAATGTGAACATTATTCCAATGCGTTTGTCATTTTTTAAAATGTTTTTGTCATTTTTTTCAGTTTTTTTTTTTTTTTAATTTATGGTCAATAAACCTAATTTAAATGACATACGTAATTATTTTGACTAATAGTTAAGATCAGAGGATGTTGAGTGAATCACAGAATGTCAAAGTTTTAAAACCATTAAAAAAAAAAATTAATTGAATAAATTAATTGAATAAAACACCAAAAATCAATGGAAGTAATCATTAATTTTACCTGCGAAGACTGTTGTATGGGTTCCATACAACAAAGTTATTTTGAGGCAGTTTGGTCGTAAGAAACCCATATTTCTGATATTAAATAAACTTTGAAAACAAATTTGACCCAAGGGCAACATAAGGGTTAAAAC
>NC_045752.1:16566883-16622394 GCF_008692095.1 Etheostoma spectabile | reverse complement strand
CTCAAGGCCCGCGGGCTAAATCAGGCCCCTCGTAGAATTTTATTTGGCCCGCATATCAATTTAGGTTCAAAAAAAATTCAGCCCACCTACCTTTTCAAAAAAAAATTCCAGCTTTTATTTGGCGCGTTTTGTAATGTTTTTTTGCCACTTTTTCAGCATTTTTGTTGTTGTTTTTTCAACCTTTTTTTGGAACTTTTTTCTATGATGGCTACCAAACTTTTTTGCTGACTTTTGTAGGGCATAGTGTTGACTGTCAACTGTAAGTGAGAAGACTATATGATACATGCAATCATAAGGTCAAAGATATTTTACTTATAACAAATTCGACATGTCAATCCCTTGCTATGATTTTCATTTCTAATGTGGCCCTTAGTAAAATTGAGTTTGACACCCCTGGGTTAAAAGGTCTGAGAAAAGGTTGTTTTGCACTGGTGTTAGACTGTTTTTCTGTGGTCTTTTCCAAATTAAAGAGCAATTGCACTAAATGGGAGAAATCACTTATTGATTAAAGTAGGGATGTACCAATACCACTTTTTTTAAGATCAAGTACAAGTGCTTACATTTGGGCGCTTGCCGATATCGGGTACCAATACGAGTACTTAATAATCCCTCTGGGGTCCAAGGGTGTTTTCAGACACACAGAGATGATTCCATCTCCTTTACCTGCTTGACGGAGAAGTTATTGTCACATTGCTATGAGGTGGTATCGGGTGTGATAGTATCGGGAGTAATGTTACGACTACAAGTACTTGCGCACGGCATTGGCCCGATACTGGCATCGGTATTGGTGCATCCCTAGATTAAAGAGTTACTCCACCCGTTTTACACATCAAAGTCTGTTTACAGACTCTCTCTCTCTCTCTCTCTCTCTCTCTCTCTCTCTCTCACAGAGTGCTCTGTGTATCTCTCGAGGGTCAAACAGTGACGGGATAGATCAAACAATGTTTGGCCAGGTGATTTGATAATGCTACAGGATTATGCATTGAACTGGAGCCACAGCCGTGACTCCGTCAGCAAATAAAGACAACTCAGTCTACTCAGAAAATTCTTTATACTGAGCCGGAAATATGGCATTTAAGGAAACATTTAATATTCAATACTATATAAAAGGTATTTCAAATACAGAAGGGGAATTTGCAAGTTCCAGTTGCAATAGCAGCAACAAAAGCAACAAAAGGGCCTATTTTAATGTGCTTACACAAGTAATACTCAGTATGGTTACAACAAAGCCGGCAGACTCAGAGAAAGAAGGGGCTGTGAGATCACACCTCTCTCGTCCTTGTGATTATCATAGATATTAAACCGAGGGAAAGAAGTTAAACTCGCAGTTATACATTGACCATATCAAAGACACCCACTGACGGTTAACATTCACTGAGCGTCTCACTTCTACCCTTCTTGAGCTGATGCTTTGACGTCTGCAGGGCAGGACGGCAAGCCTGATGAGGGTTTTGGCTCAGCAGACCTGTCACTCCAACAAGGCTCTCTTCTTCCCCCGACACGCTCAATGATTAGCCCCACCAAATGTCTCTTGTCTCCTCTCGCTCTGCCCTTCATCATTTCCTTTGCTCCACCAGCACATTTTGTTTCTTTTTTGTTTCTCCATTTGTTTCCCATATTCACCATTGAAAGGCGGCTGTTGACTGTCTGTTAGTTCACATTGTTTCCCCTCCCACCCCAACCTCTGATCTCAGTCTGTTGTCCCACTTCTTCCTCCTGCTTTTTTCACCTTCATTTTTCTCTTTCTTCTCATTCTATTCCCATCCTCTCCATTGATTCCCGGCTATTCTGGCAGCTTTTCATTTCTCACCCCTGCTCTACTGTGTGGCACCCGCCTCTCACAGCTGACTCATCATTTGCTTTCAGGGGATGGGAAAGTGAAAAAGTTAACCTAGATGAGCTTGCTTCCCTTTTTTTGTGATTTCCTCTCCTAATGGGAAAGAAACGCGTTGCTAATCTCAGGCTTATTTTTCCTCTGGCCATTTACTGTGTGTGTGTGTGTGTGTGTGTGTGTGTGTGTGTGTGTGTGTGTGTGTGTGTGTGTGTGTGTGTGTGTGTGTGTGTGTGTGTGTGTGTGTGTGTGTGTGTGTGTGTGTGTGTGTGTGTAAGACAACTTGACACAATGTGCTGTCACAGTGCAACAAACCATCATATTTATGCCTTATTTGCAAAAGTGTAGCAGGATGTCCAAGCATTAGCTTCTTTGAACATACAACACATTTTCATATGAAGGTGTTCCACTTCCACTCAGACAATAAAAACTCAAGTTCTGTGTAGCTGATTAAAACTGGCACGAAATCAAAGACAAAGGGGATGTTGATTTAAGCGATGCGATTGGCTATTGAAAGTAACTGACAGCAGATGTTGCTTCCTGAACACTCCATGCAGCAAAGGAATTTTGGGCATTAAATGCTCGCTAATTAGCTGCAGAGTAGAGATGCAAGTTTGTGCTTCATTTTGTACTTGTTGATAAACACTGGCCTGTGGCAGTCAGTTAGCTAGATTTTTTTACTTTAGGTTTTGGAGTGGGAACATCAGTCACTAAGACAGATATGAGACTGATAACAAGCCATGCCACACAAAACAGGCTTTAGTAATTAATTGGACTCGGGTGCCTCATAAGCTTTGTACTTAGCATTCAGATCCAATCATGGTGTGCCAGCCTTGATCCATCTTTCTAATGGCCAGCCCAAGGAGGACAACTGTCACTGGATAAGGAGGACACATGTGAAGAGAGGAAAGCAGTGCAGACTGAGAAGTCTACTTATTGTTGTTGTTTTACCCTACGGTATGTTTGAGGTTAACATTGAATTTTGTAGTGGTATAATAGATCCAGAAGACATGTAATACCATGCAAAACAAATGATCAATGTAATCTGCTTCTATTCCACTAATTTTAAGTGCTTTACTTTGAAAAGCAGTGGAGCAGACAACACTAGAATTAAAAGCAACGAACACTAGATGTTTATTAAGTATTTGTTTGGCCGTTACTGTTGAGAAAGTTGTTTTGTAAATCATGTCAAATTGAGGCTAAATCATAGTCTGATAATCAGATTGAATTGCCTTTTCATTTCCTGTTTGAGTGGCAAGGTTGTTTTGCCCCAACTCATCAGCAGTGACTAACTCGTCTACGTCCTTTTCAGTCACCACAAAAGCTGCGATAACAGTTGCTGAAAGCAGTTGACTCAACATCTTTCATGTTAGCCAACATATTGTTTAAAGGAGTTGGTGGGGGCATGTTGCTTCAGGCAACAGTGAGAAAATAAAATACAGTAAGGCAGACTGTTTGAGGAACAGATCCCTGAGTCGTTATTAGACACCAAAACCCTGTATAGCAGTTTAAAATACTCTGAGACAGGATTTTACACCTCTGGAAAGTTATTATGGCGACAGTTAGTTTGTCTTATCTTGTTACAACGATCATGAGGTAAACAGCAGAAATATGCTGTTAATGTTAAAAAAATAACCCATCAGGAATGTGTGCTTGAACGCATTTGATTGGCTGACGCAGCTCCTTGTTTGATGACCCCCTAAGGGAACTTTTGTGTTGCGGTTGCACAAATTGATAGTTATGCAGTTACTGCAACACAGAATTTCCCTTCGGGCATCAATATAGTATTTCTGATTCTGATTCTGATGACGGTGCATTACAACAATTGTTTAGCCTGGTTCAACTATTTTCGCTGGCTGTCTTGTTTTGCCTGAGACCCATGCTTTGGTACCTCTGCTGTGTTGGCAGACTGGCTCCATTCAAATGAATGAGAGGACTGCGTTTTTGCGTGCAGGGCTACTGCCGGTCTCAACCCGGACTTAGTGCAGCCTGTAAAGTTCTGATTTGCTCAGTTGTTTCTTCAATGAACTGATCTGGAACCTGGCTAACCCAATCATGGTTAAAGTAAAAAAAAAAATACATACATTAGAATTTATGCCTCACAACTTTTGTGTCTAACTTAAATATCAGTTAGACACAAAATGCCTTCTTGTACCAGGTGATGATCATTTTTCCCAAAACTGGAAGAGTCTCATTGCTTCATACCTTAATTTTCAAACTATTCAGAAGCCTCACTGGGTGATGAAACACTTTGGAGATTTTTACTGATTGGCCAAAGGACTGCCTTTGTCATTAATAAAGAATGACATGTTTACTGCTGTCTTGTATGAATAATGTTCAGAGGAGATAAATACTTCTGCAACATTGCTGCCAGTATTGCAATCCAATCAGAGACATTTTGTCTGCACTGTGATCTCTCTCAATTCCTCATTGATGACAGTGTACAGTGGTGCCCCTTTTTTGATTGAGGCCAGTGTTTGTTATGATGATGGCATACCACTTATCACAGATAAGGAAATTCATATAATAGTCAGGCAAAGTCTCACGGGGGTGGATGAGTGTGTTTGTGTGTATATGTGTGTGTGTGTGTGTGTATGTGTGTGTTTTTTCGTAGGTCAAAGGGGATGTTGAGTGTGCACACCACATATAAGAGAAGACCTTCATCTGTGAGGGCACATCTTGTTTTTGTTTGTTCTGCCGAGTGCCTATCACAGAATGACTCATTACGCCAGTTGGGTGTGGGTGTGCGTGTGGCCATGTGTGTGCGTGTGTGGCCGTGTGTGCATAAGAGCCCACTCATGTTGATGGACCAACAAGATCGATCCGCTTGGTTGAAGTGTCCAACCGTACCCTGGGAAAATGGGACAGAGAAATCAAATGGAATATTTGGCTATCTTCGAACCAGCTGCGCTATTGTCAAAAAGTCATGCTCACTTTACATAACAGGGTTCTTAAACAAGAACTCACTTCTCCATAAAAACAAAACAAAATGAAGAAACAACATTCAGACTCTATATCTTACCTTTAGTTCTTTCTATTTAACATGTCCCACCATAACTGATTGCCAACTTGGAGTAAACTATTAAGCACAGTAAGATTTACATCTAAAGCACCGTTTGTCTTTGGAGGTTTTCCTGCTCCAGTGATGAATTTATCCAGCAGTCTTAACTCTTTTTACCTTGTTGGTGTTGAAAATACTGACTTGAGGGATCAATTTACTCCTGCTGGATGGGAGCCAGACACAACTCCAGTCCCTCTACAACTATTTTTATTTCTTTTTTACAGTAGAAGTGCATTTGCTGCAACAAGACTGAACTCCAAATCCTTCTCTTATCCTAGTAGTGTTTAAAGTGTTTTTGAAATCTGCTTGAAATTGTCTCTGCTGGCAACACTTTACCAAACTCAGAAGAGACAGAGCATCGCTCAGTATGAAGCACTGATGTTGGATCACTTACCGGGTGCCCTTGGAACCCAACCAATCGTGAGGATCAGACTGACAAATTGGATGCTCGACATTGCAGTCCATCCAAGTTTCAGCAGTAATGTTAGTCATCATTTGAACTGGCAGCAACAGACACAGCCACTCTAGATGAATGCTTTTTCCTGGCAAAATTATTACATTCCAAAAGCTCATTACTTCTTTTCTTGTGAAAGTACAATTTCTCTCCATAACTGAAATGTAGATAATTAATTAGAAAAATGTGTATATTCTCATTTTGTTGTTCATAGGTACACACAGACACACACGCATGCTAAATAAATACCAGCTTCCTGCAATTATTTTGTCAGAGTAAGCAAGAGAGCCTGGCATCAATTGCTAGGCTTCAACTCTAAGCAGGCTACACAGCAGGCGATTTAAAAATCAGAAGGTGTTGTGGTGAGGGCATCATAAGTTTAAGTTGCACTCCTGAGACTAGTCTAATGCCATCTCTTGTCCTTCCTGTGTCCCATTTAATGAGTTTACTACTGCATCTGTCCTAACAACATCAACATAATTAAAAAGCCCATTCTGCTAGTATCTAATCACAAACAGTGTTACAATCCCATTGAGCAGCAACTTGGAGGCTATGAAAGCAATCATGTCAGTTGCTCTGTTGCAGGAATGACTTTGAATTTAGCTTGTGTCAGATTTGCAGCACGGCTCTTAAATTAATAAGTAATCTCAGAGTCTTCATAGCTGAGGAGAGAGAGAGAAGGGGGGGAGGTGCTTCACTGCCTGGTGTCTTCCCTGCTGCTCTGTGTTCACAAGTCTTAAATCAGGATTTAGTATTGCAGCGTTAAGTCCTTCCACGTCCATCTGACAAGACTAATCTTGTGCTAATTACAGTTAAAAGAACTCCAATTAGCATCCACACATGGGATTACACAGAAAATGAGGAGAAATGTTTGTCACCTGTGATCCTGTCACTACGTCCCCTTCTGCAGTTGTGAATATGATGATAGTAGCAGCTATAAAGAGTAGCTCCCAGTTCCAAGCTTGCTTTACCATTGTTATAATTTTCTTCATATTTGTGAATTTAAGTTATATTGATGTGAAAGTAAAATGTTGAAGTGGAGTTAATGTTAGACAATTAGAACTGTAATGAGTCTGTGTTGCACACTGAATTTCAGGCTCTCTGTCATCTTTAAATGCATGTGTGACTGAATTCAGAATGTGTGCTTCTACGGCTGTGTGCTCCATGAAGTGCTAAATGTTCTTTTTTATCTTCATGTGCAGCCAAAAAATGGATATTTCATACCTGTGGGGCTGTGGGCCCTGAAGGCCCGACTCCCACTCAGTGCCTCAACTCCTACTGGAACAGCAACGTCAACGTGACTGTAGGCACCCGAGGGCCCTTCAAAGGGATTCAAATGTGGAGGGTCCCAGAAACTGGCACCTACAGGTAGGGCTGTTGCCAGAGTAAAAAGCCTAAGAGCACACAACAAACAAACCTTACCATTATGTGTACAACACCCACTCTGTGACAGTTGTAGGTATGCATTGCTGGGCCAATCATTGGGTACATACACTTGGCCTAATGAGCACTCAACATACAAACATTACAGTAGACACTTAACCTCTCTTAGGAATCTACACTGTGCAACTCACATTTTTCAAAACAATGCAGACTCTTCCTCACGCCCACCTCCACTCCTTTGTGCATCAGCATCAATCTTCTACAAGCAAACAGAGAAATATCACTATCAGATTCTTGCAGGAGGGAGCAGAGGCTGGAGTAGTGGCTGTTAAATAGCATGAATAACTCCACACCTTTGGACTCCAAAATCCAAAAACCACCCACCTCCATGTCTGGTCTTTTTAGGCTTCAAAATACCTCAATAATCAGCCTTAGCACCTTAACCTCAAACTGTGTACAGCTCTGGGATTAATGCTGTAAAATCCACTACCTTGTGCAGAGCTCAATATGCCTCCTTTGGGCCTTCATGACAACATAAGGCATTTTATGAGGCGTTTAACATGGATTTGACTTGGATGGTTCATACAAAAAAAGTATCTGAAAGCTTCTAGCCTCCCACATCAACACAAGAACAAACAGGCACACTCACACACACACTGCTGAGCTCAGCCCTGCCAAAACTCTTGAGTCTTAAAATACCCAACTAACCACAGCGTGGACAGCTCCGTCTTAACACATGTCCCAGAGTTTTAGAAAAACACCTTCTGTCTCCGCACAAGCTCCAGAATAGTGATCTGGTGGAGGTCTGGATGCTGCCTGGTTTTTCTGGCAGAGCCTGTAAATGAAGCTGACAGACGGTCACAAAGATGAATATGCGCTCTGCATCTCCCAAAAGTCATTAGGCAAACAGCTGAGGTAGCAACTGAGCACCGGGCAGCAATCACTCTCTCCCCACAAAGCTCGACCACCAGGGAAGAGAAATTTCGGAAGCGCCACCAAAAACCAATCAAGTTGTGTGTTTTTTATCCTGGCAAGAACACTGGAGCATTTCAAATGAGTGTCTTCTGCTAAGAAGGTGTGTATTTGTATGTCTATCTCTGTGTGCTTGTGTGCCCATGCACTCTGTAGTCTGCGCTTGGATTTCTCTATGTGTACCATGCTAATTCAAACTGTTTATATTAAAAACACCCAGGGTGAATGTGTGTTCCAAATTTGAGTTATTTAATGTTGTGAACTCATGAAATCGCAGGTGGAATACACGGTGCTGTTCATGAGCCTCAGGTTATTTCTGATTAAAACCTACTGTACAGCTTAGGATAGCCCATTGCCCATAAAAACCTCTCAACCAGATGGGAACAACAACAAAATCAACCATCCTTTTGTTTCCTGTGTCATTAGGATAATTATCCTGCTAATGAGTTGTTTTTTGTGTGTTGTGTGTGGATCTGTGTGTCATTTGTTTCTGTTACACCGCAGGATCACAGCCTACGGTGCAGCTGGCGGCCGAAGCGTGTTGGCAATGAGCAGGTCCCACGGTGTCTACATCACAGGAGACTTTCTGCTGAGGAAGGGCGAGCTGCTCTTCATCCTGGTGGGACAGCAAGGAGAGGATGCATGCCCCAATGTAAGTCTATTATCATGCAGTACATAGATGTTCAGTAACCTACCCATCACTACCCAATCCATACTAGAAACCCGTTTTGTTCAGGTCCTATCCCCTGATTAATAGGCTATACTGACCCTAACCATTCTAGGTTAACGCCTAACCTCAACCATCTTTGCACATGCAAATTGGGCTTTAGTACGGATCTGGCAATGACATGGACTACTAAAAGTGCATCTTAGATACTTTGCCCTGTGCGTTTTTACCATGTTGTTTCATGCAGTCTGTATAATTATGGACAACCCGGTAAAAAAATATGCCTTTGACTTTATCACCAAGGTTGAAATTAAGAAGAAAGGAATATAAGCCATCAGTCATAAAAGTGAAACAAAATGGTTGTTACATTGAGAATGATTGCTCACGCTCACCCTTCTGTCCACTTATCTTCATTGACATGAATCTCAATAAGTCTGACTGTATGAAAATAATTGTTAAGTTTATGCAAGAGCATATCAGTTTTGTGAACGGCCAAATGGTGCGCCGCTTTAAGTGTTGCTGCCGCAAGGAATTGTATAATGGCATTATCTCCTTTACTTTGGTAAAGGATGTTAAAGGAGATCTTAAAGGAAGCACTGAAGCACATTTCTTAGCCTTTAGAGAATTCAACCAGCTCTCATCATGACTGCCACTTAGATTCTTCCAGTGTAATTCACTAAGAACTTTTCGACCGCAGACATGGTCTCCATCTAGGTAGATGGATACAGAATTGTGTTCCGTAGAATTATTGTAAAACTTGGGGGTGCCATCATGAAACCACAAAGAAAACATTTCTCCCTTTTGCTTTTTTCAGTTTTCATTCAGAGCAGATTTGTATGATAGTGATGTCCAAATGAAACTTTATAAACCATTAGTTGTATTGTTAACCAAACTAGATGACAATTTTGGTTTAAAGAAAAGCATTCAAGGAATGGAAACTCAGTGTGCTTTCAAGCCTTTGTAGGACAGAGAGCGCCATCTAATGGGCTCAGAAAATAAAGAAAATGTTTCATGAAGCTTTATTTGAACATCACTATTGTATGCTGTAGTAGACAAAAAAGCCATTTAGTTTCAGTTGGACTTTAATAGGATAACGTTTACATTCTGAGATTCAAAGAACCGAGAATCTGCTAATCCTCCTCATGGACCCTGACCTCGCTTTGGATACCCCTGCTCTAAATTGTAAAATGTTATGGCCACCCACAACTGTTTAAATCTGTGAACAAAGCTCGCAGCGACCTCCCTGTTGTCTTTCTCGAGTTTACTCAACATTACATTTTGTCAGAGGTGGCTGTCATCCATTGTCCCCAGGAGTTTCTTCACTGGCTGCAGCGCAGAATGCTTCCCCTCACAGTTCACAACACTGAGACTAAAACCCTTACAATCCCTCTAGCCACCAACAAAACCATCCATCATCAGCTACTTAAACGTTTGAAAACTAAGGCCTGTCCCGCCGCTAAAAATATAGTGAAAATGGGTTATAATTGCCAAGGGTTAAAGGATTTATGTGTCAACAGGATTTGGAAAAACTTGTCCATGCTTTTATCTTCAGTAGACTTGACTACTGTAACGGGGTCTTTACAGGTCTCCCTAAAAAATCACTCAGACAGCTGCAGCTGATTCAGAACGCTGCTGCTCGAGTCCTCACTAAGACCAAGAGACTGGATCACATCACTCCAGTTCTGAAGTCTTTACACTGGCTTCCAGTGCCTCAAAGAATTGATTTCAAAGTGCTGTTGCTAGTTTATAAATCACTAAACGGTTTAAGGCCAAAATACATTTCTGATCTGTTACTACACTATGAACCACCCAGACCTCTCAGGTTGTTTGGGACAGGTCTGCTTTCTGTCCCCAGAGTCAGAACTAAACAGAAGCAGCGTTCAGTTTCTGTGCTCCACATATCTGGAACAAACTCCCAGAAACCTGCAGATCCTCTGCAACTCTGGTCTTTTAAATCAAGGCTGAAGACCTTTCTTTTTGATGTTGCCTTTCTTTAAATGGTTGTTCATTTCTTTAATATTTAATTTCTTATACTGCACTGTAACTTTTACTCTGGTGTTTTATCTGTTTTTATTTTTATTTTTATTGTTTTTATGTAAAGCACTTTGAATTGCCCTGTTGCTGAAAGGTGCTATACAAATTAAGCTACCTTGCCTTGCCAAAGTTTAGCACTTATCATTGATTCTTATGGATGTTTTTTTAAAGGAAATTACTAACAAATAATAAAAATTGTTAGACAAAACATTAAAGTTCATTTCTTTTTGTGAAATTCACACAAGGTTGTATAGGTATTTTTATGTCCTTGTCCATTGTCAATGGCGGAATCAATCTTTCTGTTTATAGATATTTTGATGTACACATACAGGCTTCTTTACGACAAGCAAATAGAATTGTTAGCGACACGTCTCACGTTCTGCACTCAGAATATGAGCTGCTGCCATCTGGTAGGAGGTTTAGAGTGCCTTGCTGCAGACTTAACCATTTCAAAATCTCATTTATCCCAGTGTCTATTAAGCTCCTAAATAGCTGCAAGTAAAAGGCAGAACAGGCCTGCATGATGATGGAGATTTGTAATTGTTTTACTGGTGTTGTACTGGTGATCTCTCTCCCTTTTTTCTTCTCTTTTTTATTATTTATTTTGAGTAATGTTTAACTAATACATTGCATAACACAATGTTTGGTTTTATACACCATCAGGACCATAGTACGGCCTGTGGTATGGTATCGTACAGTATTTGTTGTTTGTACATGCTGTCTGTTTTTGTTTGTTTTTACTATGGCTGCAGCATGGGTAAAGTGCCCAAGACAAAATTCCCACAATGTGGGACAATAAAGTTAATCTTAAATCTTGAACACATTTATGTATCAATGTCATGAAATGCTACTTTTTACGATTAGAAATTGACCCATTTTAAAATCAGCCATGTGTTATGCAAAGACCGCTACAATATGTTCACACAGAAGCATCTTCTGCATAACATATTAGTCTTACTCTAATGTTCTGCTTAATTAAGTAACTGGTAATAGCACTTATCTTAGGATGGCAAGTGCCACAGAGAGAGCATAAAACAAGGAACATTGGCACCATAAAAGTAAAATTGCAGAAGAGAGAAAAATAAAAATCTGGTTAAAAACGAAAAGCCTTCACATGTCTGACATGAATCTAAATGTTTACATGACATTAATAGTTTTAAGAAGTGAGTTCTAATATGGTGCAGATGTAGCAGCGCTTAATGTATTACAGTGGTTATAGCAGGACATGAGGCAGCTCAAGTGCCTGTTGTGTTTTGTGGCTTTGTTTTCAAGAGGCAGAATGTGTGGCTTAGCAGGCAGGGGTCCTCCTCACCACTGTCATCCAGTTATTAGTTTTTAACACAGTGTGTCTTGAAGTGCTCAGTGCAGACAGCAGAGAGGGACTGGGCTGTTCCATTGCGAGTCTGAAGTCGTTGAAGGTTCCTCTTATTTTCCCCCCAGTTCTGACGAGAGACAGTGACTCTCTCCAAAGGGTCATTCTGAAAGTGAGTGTTTTCTCACACCAAGCCTCCCCTCTGGTGAGGGATATAATACACCCTTATTCTGACAAATACTTGCTCTTTCCATGCGTGTCTTTACTTACTACTTTCTACCGTGCGCACACAGGTTCTCAAGCACACACACACACACACACACACACACACACACACTCCTTTGTGTTTTTACTCCTTTCTCAGACACAAACTCAACATAAATTGAGAAGTTCCAATGACAGAACAGGCTGAGGGGGAGAAAGAGTGAGGCAGACTCTTTCAGAACATTTGAATGCACTTCCTTTTACCCCCTCTATCTGTCAATCGCAGTCACTAAAGTCCCGCCTTCACCTCCCTCCCAGCCTCTCAAGGCTTCGGTTAAGACAGACAAGGGAGTCAAGGGAGAGATGAGCGACTGTGAGTGTGTGTTTCGGTGTTTGAGTGAGATTCAGACAGAGAGTGAGGGGAGAAAACTCGTGCCCTCTCACTCTTAGAGTAGGACTGGCTCTGGGCAGTTCAGCATGATAGCACACACAAGGCAGGCACATACATTTGCAAAACCTCAGCTGAGGCAGAGCCCCTGCTTCTAACATCACTTGTCAACCAAACGTCTAATTTCATTTCTTTCTGTTGCTATTGGTCAACAAGGTTAATCAAGTTAAAAGATAATGACGTTATAATCATTTTAGACTGTTTCAACACACAGTTAAGATTACAAAGATGGCTGTTGTTATTGGTATCAATTGACCTGGTATAATATGAACTTGAATATATTAAGTATAGTGAGAAATATAGGCAAGTGTGACAAACCTGGACACTATCATCGAGAGTGTTTCCAGTGGTTGGGGATTTATTGTATATAACATTCATTTAATGTCAATTTTGTAAACAATCGGGCTCTATTTACACATCTGCAACATAATTTAACCATACAGTATTTACAGTATATTTAATTAGTTTTTTGTCAAACCCATCAGCCTCATTTACTCCAATTAGGTTTCAAATAGCATATAAATCAACTCCAGATATGTCTTATTCAGCCAGTAACATTAATCCATCACTTTGAACAGGAAGCTGTTCTACAATAGTCAGACAGATTTACAGTCGTATAAACAGGAAATCAGTAAATACTCCAATCTTACTGTAATTGTCTTATAAAGGGAACATCGGTCCTTGCCTCTCAGTTCCTGTGTGCATCTGGATATTTCTGTGTGGTATTTGCTCACCATTTTAATGCTTAAGCCTTAGACTCGCAGCAGCTGGGGGCTTGGGAACTGCTCAGCCTTCTCATACAGTGACATCCATAAAAGCAATTCTTTGGTGAACTGACATCTCTCTCCCCCCTGCAGTCCAACGTCATGCTGAACAGGATCTGCCTGGAACAGAGCGGCCCGATGGTGAACAAAACCCAAGTGAAAGGGGGCGGAGGAGGAGGTGGTGGGGCTACTTATGTGTTCAAGGTAAGAAGGTGCTAAGGGAATGACACACTAAAGGACAGGGAGATATTTCTATGTTTAATGTTTTGAAACTGCATGTAGTTTGTAAAGATTTTGTATGATATGATGAAAATATATCTCTTATATAAAAATATCTCTCATATACTGTATAAAATTAGCCCAGTCTCTCTGTTGCTAGAAGTACAATACATGTAACAATGCTGGTTTTGGGAATGACTGATAACATGTTATCAGTGTATCATTCAAGCTATTCATTTCACTGAGATAATGTTGGTGGCCAACTGTCAGTCACAATATCAATGATCATTAAGCACTGGAGTTATTTGGTGTCTCTACTCTAACATGCCAATCTTCCATAACCCAAAGTATTCTTTGAAGTACTTTCATATTTTGGGAAATACATGCTTTGCTTTCTTGCGGAGATTAAGATGAGAAGATTAATACCACTTTTATGTCTATCCAATAAATGTGAATCTACAACAAACAGCCTGTTAGCTTAGCTTATTGTTGTTTCTACACTTCTGTAGATAATACGTGGGAGCACAGCTCTCATGAAAGCATTAAAATCATACATATGTGGAAGTCACTAAAACATTGGCAACAACCATTATTGTAATAACAAATACTGCAAATTTCAATTTTTAATGAGAGAAACGTTTATTCCAAACGCCCCATATTCTCTAGTGAATGACGGCATTGCTGAACTTCACTACCAAATCACAAGGTGTGCAGTAAACTATTGCACCAGGCTAGCTGTTTCTCTCAAATTTCAGTCTCTAGGCTAAACTAAGCTAAACAACTGATGGCTCCAGCAACATAATTACCATAAACACATTAGATGGTATTACTCTTCTCATCGAACTCACAGAAAGAAAGCAAATAAGCGGTTTTCCCAAACTCATGAACCACTCCTTTGAAGTTCAGGAACCACTACATGAATCTAACTGTAAACAATAATTACCCAGGTGCACAAAGATGTGTATTTCCCCCTCATCATCGCTGCTGGGGGAGGTGGCCGGGGCTACAGCAGCCTGTCAGAGACCCAGCTGGAGCAGATGGACTATGACCCTAGCCAACCGGGACGCAACGGGAAGTCAAATGCTGCAGGTAAACACAGCTTTCAAATGTGTGTTGGTACCATTTGAATATGTGTGCATTTGATTGTGTGTTGTGCATGAGTAAGGAAAATCAATATACTGAGTGTATAGTATGTAGCAGTTATGCAAGTTGTGTAAGTGTTAGTGAGAGAGCTTGGCCCAAAGAAAGAGACAGTGTAGTTAGTGTGCATGAGATGAGCAGATGACTAATACCCCATTACAGAACTATAGTGTACTGTATATGGCTTATCTTTCCCCACTTAATGATGACAATGGCACAGTTTATTGTGTTCCTATCTGCATGTACACAAACTAATAAGCTGAGTTTACTGATAGCCTTAAGTGGAAGGGCTTATTTGCATGTCTACCTGTACTTGTAAAAACATCCATTTATCCTGGAGGTGTTTATTTCTTTCTTAATGCATACGTTTCGTAGACGTTCCATCTTAGTGTGCAAGTGTTTTGGTGAAAACAAAATACAGCAGGCTCTACTCATGATTATTCATATGGATCACAGAACTACATGCTCTATTCTACCAGTGTAATGTTACATCCATGCACATTGAATTATTTATGTGCTCAGTGTTGACTAACAGCCAAGAAGACATAAGATATTGATTTTAACATTTTCACAAAGCCCAAGGTTTACTTTTGAGGAAACTCAGTGAATGAAAAATTAAATATTCAGAATGTCTGGGGTGTTTTGTTGCCAGTGTGGTGAGATGTGTATTTTTCTTCATTTGTTTGTATCTCTCAGGCGTCAGAGAAGGAGGGAAATGAAAGAGGAAAATTAAATTGGCCACTGTTGGGGAATATGGGAGGGATTAGTTTTAACTTTATTAGCTATAACTTTTATCTTGTGTTACCAGGTTGTGTGTGTGGTGGTATGTGTGTGTGTGTGTGTTGTGTGTGTGGTGTGTGTGGTGTGTGTGTGTGTGTGTGTGTGTGTGTGTGTGTGTGTGTGTGTGTGTGTGTGTGTGTGGTGTGTGTGGTGAGACAAACAATAAAACTGCTTACACAATATGCTGTCACAGTGCAACAAACCATCATCATATTTACGCCTTAGCATTTTCCCCCAAACATTTACCCATATTATACCCATTTAAGAGTTACTTTCTCTCTCTCTCTCTCTCTCTCTCCTTCTCTCTCTCTCTCTCCCTCTCTCTCTCTCTCCTCTCTCTCTCTCTTTATGTCATACACACTCTGATTCAACACAGCATATAACTCCACACATGTCAAGATGTGTTGTGTTTGGTCACAGGCGGAGGCGGAGGTTGGAATGACAGTCCTCCTGTCAGTCAGGGTGGCAGGCCGCTGGTGCTCGGAGGCCAGGGAGGGCAGGGCTGTCATAAGTTCTGGAAGACCCGTGGTGGCTTTGGGGGCGGCGGGGGTGGCTGCATCTCCGGGGGTGCCGGCGGAGGCTACAGAGGTGAGTCCAAAAGATTTGCAAGGTTTTTCTGGAACATCCGGAAAAAAAGTGAAATAAATACAGAGTTTAAGGCCAATTTATGCTTCTGTGTTAAATCGACGGCGTGGGTACATACGTAGGTACGTCGAGTAGAGATGCAGCAATTAAGTGATTTCACTATTAACCACGCTTCAAAACGTCACAGTTAATTAATCGTAAAGGCGCCGCTACACTGACTGTTAACTGACTGCAAATTATGTGTAGCAATGTGTTCAGTTCTTATTTAACGTCCTTGACAACATAAACGTTTGTGTTTGCGCTCAAGCGCTGCACACAAAAACCAAACGCTGGTCTGGTCACCGCGAGTGCAGTAGAACAGCGTAAAAGACCAACCTTTAAACTTTAAACAAACCGTTTTAAATTAGAACTATGCCGAAAAGTTGTATAAAAAAAAAATTTTTTTTTGCACCAACAATACATCCAAAAACACTGGTCTAAATTGCTGAATTAGCAGAACTTTCATGCATTTCTTTCACATCTACAGCAGTCATATTCACTGTGTTCACTCGGAAGGAATCACTGCACATGGGTAGGCACTTTTAAAGACATTTTGAACAGGTTTATAGGCTAAAATCACATTTAAAACTTGTCCTGTTGAAGCCTGTTGGGTGCTAACACTATCAGAAAAATAACACAGTGTAGGCAACACCGATTATTTTAAATTTTCTATCTACTGACAGCACTCCAAATTTACAAACAACAGAGCTACGTGTTGGAATCGACCGGAATTCTCCTTTAAGAAGGACAGCAGTCTTGTTTGTGGTGTGACTGAGTCACAACTCGTCTCTATTCTTTTCACATGTGTTTTAATAAAAAGGTTAATGATTGATCATATAATCATTTTCAAAACATTCATAACTGTTACTGTTATTTCTGTTTGTATATGTATAACACATTAAAATCTAAAGTGTTGATGTAATATCATACATTAGCAGTAAAATTAATTAATTGGTCAGCTTATAGTCATACCAACAAAATTTATAATCGTAATCCTAACATGGGGATCCGGACCCTACACCGTTGCCTAACGTACAGCTCTCAAAAGCTGTCGCTGTTGCAGCGACACAAACCGCAACAACTTTGATTCTTCCACTTGGCTGTGACTTTGTAGGGTTGCATTTCCCCCGACTCATTTCCGTGTTCTCTTTCTCCATAAGCAATGTAAAAAACATGAATTTAACAAGAGGATCTACTTTTCCTGCTAAAGATTTCACCTGATGGTCAGAAGCACAATCAATCAATCAATCAATCAAACCTTATTGTCCCCAAGGGGCGATTCATTTGCTGCAGTAGACAAGAACTGACACATGCAAACAAAACAACAACATCATTAAAATACAGTATATACCAATAGGAAAAAATAATAAGTAAATGCCACAACATAAAAGTTTAAACCCCAGTGTACCATATGTGCTGACATTCTACTAGTTCCTCCCAGAGTAAGCAGAGATGATGCAGAGGGACGAAGGAGGTTTTGACCTATTTGTTTGGCTGTAGCTGACTGAAACGGGACCGGAGGGCAGCAAATTAAATTCGCATTAGGGGGTGAGAACTATCGGACATGATGGATTCTGCCTTTTTAAGTACTGTCTAGTATACAGATCAGTAGGTGTCATCTGCTGCCTCCCAATATTTTGCTACTAACGTTAATTACCGTTGCCATTTGTGTTTGTTCATTTTAAATCAGAGAAGCATACAGCAATACATGAAAAGGTAAATACAGACTCAATAAAAGATTTATAAAAACATGTCATCAAGGATCTATCCACTTGAAACTGAGCTAGCTTTCTCAGACAGAAGAGACGCTGCTGACTTTCTCTTACTATATCATGTCTGTATTTAGTCAAAGGTCAACTTGTTATCAACATGATTCCCAGATACTGTATGAGTCAACAATTTCAACTTCCATTCCCTCATAGTCGTCTTTTCCGGAGTTGGATGGTGACGTCTAAAATCAATGCACATGTCCTTTGTCTTTGTAACATTTAAATCCAAAAAGGCTTCTTTGCACCAATTTAAAAAATAGGGCACTACAGGGCCGTGAGATGTTTCAGTGTTGTCCATTAAACTTACTATGACTGTATCGTCAGCAAACTTTACGACATAGTTATTGGTCAGCTCACTGCGGCAGTCATTAGTGTACATAATATATAAAAGAGGAGAGAGAACACAGCCTTGAGGGGAGCCGGTTGATGTCACAGATATTCCAGAAAGATGTCCATTAACTCTCACTCTCTGTGTCCTGTTAGTGGGGAAGTCCAAAATCCAGCCCACCAGATTGTAGTCCAACCCAAAATGTTCTATGAGCTTCTGCACCAACAAATGGGGCTGGATGGTGTTGAAGGCAGACGAGAAATCCACAAACAGCGAGACATGGTTTTTGTGTTACCCTCTAAATGCTTGTATGAGGTTAAGCAGAGTATACGGTAGATCCTGCACCCCCCTGTTGGCTCGTATGCAACATGCAGGGGGTCGCAGAGGGTTCAATTCTACCCAGCAGTTCTTTCTTTATCAGTTTTCAAAAGACTTCATAACTAATGAGGTTAGAGCCACAGGTCTATAGTCATTCAGAGTTTTTGGGTGGTTACTTTTCGCAATGGGAATAATTGTAGATTGTTTCCACAAGTTGGGACTCTTTTGTGACCAAAGACAGGTTAAAAATATGATAAAAGATGAAGCCTAGATCCGCACAGTGTGTCAGCATGCGGCTGCTAATGTTGTGGGGCCAGCGGTAGTACAAGACTTGCTATGTTTAAAAGTTTCAACATTGCGTTCAGAAATAAAAGGATAAAGGGAAAGAGTTAAAGAACGTCCCTTAATTCGCCCGTTTCTTACTATAATCAGGACATCGAAACCTGGAATAAAACTTGTTAAACTCCTGTGCCAGTGCAGAGTCTGCCATAAAAAACTTCTCCGATATTCTTCCTTGTTCCAAGGGAGACACTTTGTTTCTCCCACTATTACTGCTTGCTCCAAAGCTAATCACCGTCACTCTCTTGCTTGCTCTACCACACACTCTCCATGCACACACACACATACTGGCCCTGATATTCTCTTATAGATCGACGCACACAGTAACGCACAAGCATAAACTATAGGCCATTTACGTAGGCTACGGTGAAAGCTCTGCCTGGAGCCTCCGTAGAAGCATAAATCCCGCTTTACACACACAGAAATAGTTGCATAACTGCTTCAATCATTTGAAATCACTCTGGATTAGACCATGAATTGTACTGAGTGTATATCATTAAGCAGTGTGTAAGATAAACTTGAACGATCCACAGTAGATAACTGGGGGAAGTACAGCATACGGCATGAACAGAAATTACATTGACCTTTTAAATATATATGTGTGTGTGTGTGTGTGTGTGTGTATTACATTAGAATGCATTGGGAGGTCAAAAGATGAAATATGTAAATGCAAAAATGTATATGGTTACAAAGGGAAGACAATCAGAGTAAATGTGACTGGGGTTACAGCAGATGGTACTGTATGACACAAGTCCTTTGTGGACAATCCATTCATTGTGTTTCTGTCTGTAAAATGTACTTCTAAATGTTTTTGTCCAATTCCCATAACATATAGCATGTGTAAAGAAGTATACGGATGCACCAAAGGTTTTTCACTGTGTTTTGGATCCTGGTGTCTAGGTGGTAACACATCCATAGATAACAACGCCAAACACGACGGAGACGATGGCACGTCTTTCCTCAGTCCAGAGGGAGAGCCTTTCCTCTACCCTCTGAAAGGTAATGTGAAAAGATAGACCGCCAAACTAGTCAGCAGTCAATGCCTGCAGTCAAGCAATTTGTATTGAGTGCTTAATACCTTTGTAGTGTTTATAGGTGAGTCAATGTGTTTGTACCTCACAGGAATGATTAGAAAAACAGTTTTTGCTGTTGACATTTTAAATGAGTTCTTGTTGTGATACACCCGGTTTTCTTCAGTGCAGTCTTTCACACATGACTAAAATAGCTTTGTACAGCAAGATGAGAATGAGTTGCTTCTGCTTGTCACATCCGAAAAAAGGATATTGTAAAGATGTGCAGCAGATATGGACAGCCACGAAAGATGAGAGTCTCTAGTTTTCTGACAGAAGACACCCCGATTATTTGATTAAAACGCTACCAGATGGAAAGAACTGCTCAGTAAATCCATCTAGTGTGCACCTGTTGACCCTTCTCTGCTCCATTTACATTTACATGACAGGTACTAAAAACACAGTCTGACTGAAAAATTCAGCTGCAGCGATTTCCATCCATACATCATCTAAGATTCCCTCTTCACTTAGCTATAGAGAGAAATAGGAAAGTGGAAAATATAAATTGAAGTGCTTTTTAAAATTGTCTTCCATTTGGCTGTAGTACGCACTTTGAGAATATCTCTCTCCCATCGAGCTTTAATGGGGGTGATGCTGTCTGGTGAGGCTTTGCTCCTTCCAACAGCCACACTCCTCAATTTGTGATCGAACTCACTTAATTTTCTCTGAAGGAAAAATACTTAAGAGCTGTGAAATAATTACATTTTTTGTTTCAAACTACACTTTTTCTAATTTATTAAAATTCAGATTGTTCTCACTTTTCTCTATTTTGGTCCGAGCTGGTTAACATAGTGTTGTTGTGTTTTTAATTAAGAAAGAAAATTCAATCGCAAAGAAGATTGCTAATCTAAAGATGTTGTCTTAAGATAAAACTATATTGCTGGCCAAGCAATGTTCTTTGTCCAGCACTAACTCCCAAATACATATAGTGTCCCCATTTTTGTAGCCTCATGACAAAGAAAATGACAAATTATATGACAGATAAAACAGATTAACATCAGAATAAATAAATGTATATTCTGCAGTGTTTAAGCCTTTACAAAATTGTTTACTGCTTGAAAGTAGAAATGTGAGTGGCATGCATGAAAAGAGAGAGAAAGTGACATGATTTATAACCTGTAAATTACCCGATGGCCAGAAACAATAATAATAATAATAACATTTTATTTAAAGACGCCTTTCTTGGCACTCAAGGACGCCGCACAGGGAATTCATAAATTAAGAACAGCAAAACAAATACTATACAACAGCAAAACAAATACTATACAACAGCAAAACAAATACTATACAACAGCAAACAAATACTATACAGCAAAACAAAACAAATACTATACAGCAAAACCAAAACTATACAACAGCAAAACAAATACTATATACAATATCATAACCTGCAGGGTTGAATACTCGGTAGTAAAATCTTTAATTTGATAATTTAAAAAATAAATCACCTCTGTGAAGATGTACACGTTCAACCCTTGAAATCATATGCACTGTCCTAAGAGGAGAAAAATGTCCACTTCAGAAACTGCCATAAAAATATAATTTCCCACTTTCACTGAGTTATTTTTTTTTTTTAAACCAACTTCAATCCTCATCATTAATACTAAATAGTTCTATTGCCATTTATTCTAAATGCCAGAGGGAATTTTCTTTTTCCCCCACAGTCTGGGATTTGTCAACAACAACACTGATTTTGATACATTTTATGCAGTGTATAAAAAAAAAAAACGTTACTTTAGAGCTGTGTTTCACATATGAAAATATTTCAAAGGGTGTATATTATTAACGTTTGAGAACCACTGCCTTAGAGGACAGAATGCTCCCTTCCTAAAACTGCTATAAAATCATGATAAATTAAAGTGCCCATTTTATGCATTTTGGCTTTTTCCCTTTCCTTTATTGTGTTATATATCTTTGACTGGTTCTTTATGCATTAACTCAGCCAAAATATCTTTAGCTATGCATAGGGGCTAAGGGCATTTGTGGTTTGAATTTGTAATCACAAATGACTACACCTAGTCTGGCTATCACCAGACCAAGCCATGCTCAATAGATTTGAGATTGAGCATTGGTCTGGGGAGTTTGCCTTGTATTTTCTCTGCACAAGAGGTGTGACCAATGGGCATAGTTCAAATGACTCTGTACGCAATTGGATAGTCCTTCAGCAAATCAGACCAATGATCCGGGTGACGAAGAAGGGACAGCGACATCAGCGGGTTGCTGCGCTTTGGTAGCTGCTGCTGTGTTGAATGTAAACAAGATGCTGCTTGGTCACTTCTCTATCGTCACTGTGTTAAACCCACCAATAGCGCGCCAGGTAGATAAGCCAGCTTGTGATTGGTTTCCGCAAAATTGTAAACTGAAACAGAAGAATTGAATGTGCAGGTTTCCAGACCGAGCTACAGGACGAAATCAAATTGCCGGCAGAGTGGGCAGGGTTTAGCCAGTCTACTAATCCACTAAACATAGGCTACTTCAAAATCAGTCAGAAGGGAGAACACGCAAAGGACTACACAGTCATTTAATCGTACTGCCGTCACTGGGTGGTGGTAGGCACATAAGGAAACATTAATGTCATTAAAGGACCAGGAAAGTTTCTATAATCAAAGAGAAATTAAAAAATGTCATGTGCATGTCAATTTAAGCAAATTATTTAACATGCTTAGGGGAGGAAAAGTATGTATCTGTAATGATATACTAGTCTAGCTTTGATAGTGGAGAAACTTTTTGTGTTGAATAATATCATTAAGAAATATTTATTAAATGTAATAGAAAAGACCTCATTACTTTCATCACTCCAATAGGAGTATTCAAAAACGAGACTCACACCCACCCTTTAGTATGCAGTCAACATCTGTAGTCAAGACATTAGTATTCTTCCTTTGTTTTTTTGTGGCTAGATTTATGTATCTGTACTTATAAAGCTGATAACAGAATGATGAGAGAAAATAGATTCTGCAGATGAATGCATTTGCTTTGCTTACCAAACAGTACAAGCTTTCACGGACAGCCCATAACTAATTAATGTTAGCCTGATTTGTCCGTGCTTGCTGTAGTTTACAATTAAGACAATTGGTTATTTTTAGACCTAAGTAAAGTCATGGATGTTGTAAAAATGTTTCTAAAACAATTTATGGTGGTATAAGCAGTTGTCTCGTGGAGGGCAGAGAGTCTGCAGGTTTTGGTCCATCCAAGACCACAGCAGATCGTTTCACTGATAAACCTTTAGTGCAGATCAGTAAATTCATTTGGTTTAAGGTAAGAGTAGGCTGGAGTGAAAATATGCGAGCTCTTGGCCCCCCACACAACACAGTGACACACGCTGGCTCGATTCATCTCTTATAGTTTGTACTGGCTGGGTAGAACACCGGTAAACTGTTGTTGGTTTACAGGTTTGAGGCTTTAGATTGTTGGATGCTCACAAAAACTGGATGACCACTGCAGTAATCAATTTTTCATATAATTACCAGATAAACTAAAGTTCAGTCCTCACATCTTTAGTAATAACCACATTTTCCGTGTGTGTGTGTGTGTGTGTGTGTGTGTGTGTGTGTGTGTGTGTGTGTGTGTGTGTGCGTGTGTGTGTGCGTGTGTGCGTGCTTGCTTGACTGTGCTGTAAACCAGGGGTTTTCACCTCCACCCATTTGCCAACAAACCTTTATTTGATAACATTTATTCAAGACACACCTGATAATCATACTGGATTCTCTCACTTTTCACATCAGAAAAGTGCAAGGCAGTAAGGTCTTAGAGGGATGTTTGTATTTAATAGTGTTTTGTCATAATGAAAATCTGTAATTACATGTTAGCCCACAGGAAGATGCACTGTGTGTTGCCAAGTTGCTTAATTCTCTTTGGTGTCTAAATATGTTGGCATAAAATTTATTTAAGCCACACAGCTAAGCTAGAAGTTATAATAAAATGAGTATGGTTAAATCAGGTTCGTAGATGTGGCCCATACTGAAACGGAGCGGATGAGATTGACAGACAGAAAGAACACGTTGTTTTTTTAGCCTGCTTGCTTTCCTTGGTTGTAAATAGAACTTTAAACCTATAGGCAACAAGAGAGAAAGAGAGAGGCAATTCATCAGTTTCTACTTGCCTCCCCCCTGATGATTTAGAGTGACTATTGTGAAGGCTCTGATTATTCGTGATGACAGTTTGGTTTAGTTTTAACAGCTAGTACCTTCTCACCATAATTCTCCCTCCATTACATTGAAAAAACTTAGATAAGAGGGGCAGACTATAGTGCAGTCATATGCAGAGGCAAAGTGCAGCGCAGGTGTACGTCATCATCGCTTCTAGCTATGTTACATGTAGCTGTTATCTCATTCAGTGTTTCCCACAAACTTAGATCATATTTGCAGTGGTAGCTGACCCGGGGGTGGGGGGTCCACGCGTGGAAAGAGGAGCAGAATTCTTATATTAATTGTACTGCAAATATTTTTGGCAACTTTGTGTTACAGTTTAAATAGACAATCTGCCCACAATCCCATTCTTTAGGCTATAAGGGTGCAGGGCAGTTACAGCTCACAGTGTAATCTTTCAACAAACAAACAAAACATAACTTTGCTCTTTGACAAAACAAAAGATACCACAAGTTTTAATTCTGTTTAACAGCCAGATGCTGTTCACCTCTTTGTGACCTTCTACACACAAGACAACAAAATAGAAACTTAAATGTTACTGTATATGTTGTTAACTTTTTGAGCACTTGATGAACAAAATTGAGAACAAAATGTTTGCAACTTACTTACCTTAGTGGGGATTGTTTTATGTCTTACACATAAGTCTATATTTACTATCAGGTAATGTTAACGTTACAGCATGGTAACCTCAACAACGCAACTGATAACATGCTGTTATATCCTACAAACTAACAAATAAAACACTGTGGATATTCCACAATGTTTTTGGCTATGAATGTAATTCTTTATAACAGAAAGTCCAGCCGATATTTCCAAAGCTTGTTGGGAGCTCAGGGTCCGGTTGTTAGTCAAGTCCATGCAGAGTCTTTGACTCTCACAAACACACTCAAATATCAAAATCTAAATCTATTGTAAGGTAAATGTATCAATGGTAGAAGTGATCTAATGTAAAACCCATTTACCAGTCAAAAGTATGTTTATTTCATTTTCCACCAATGATCTACTATATGGTTCATGTAACTGGCTGTAAACTGGGTGATTATGCTGGTGAGAATTAAACTTAGAAAAGCCATCGTTGTACATTCATTGTAAATGATTTCTAGTAAATTACGTGTGTGTGTGTGTGTGCGTGTGCGTGTGTAGCTATGGAGGGGGATGGTGAGGTGATCATCAGTCCAGTGCAGAACTGCAGCCACTGTGAGAGCGACGAATGCCACGAGACCAAAGACAGCATTGTCTGCTACTGCGATGATGACCTGATCCTGGCACCAGACGGGGTGTCCTGCATCAACGCTACAGGTCTGACATATAGGACTGCACATACGCATACATACTTTACAATCTGTAATGAAGAACCATAGTCATTTTCTCTGTCTTCCACACAAGTATATGACATTAATCTAAACGTAGAAATAAGTTAAGCTGAATCTAATTGTACCTGTAATAGACTGTGACTCAGTGAATAGATAATGAATTAATCTGCAGAAGTAATTATGCCTGGGAGGCTTTGTACTTTATTTAATCTTTATCTAAAGATGCTTTTAATAGGGCCTTAATCATTAATAATAATCAATCTGTAGGATAAGCTAACCCTTTAATGAAAATGAATATAGCTATTGCAATGTCCGCTGGTTGAGTCCTGCTCTGTGATTTATCTCTGTGCCACAGTCAGATAAAAGCTCTTTATCCTGTCATGTCAAGGACGTAGGTTAAAAGACTTAACCTGGATACTCATGTAGTGATAATGTACAATGGATTCGGAATGAGCCTAAGTTCTTGCGACTGGCAATATATTAAGTCAACCTTGACTAAAAATCAGTTTTCACATGTGCCGTGTCTTCTTCTTGAGGTAAACTGCAACAAAGGAATGTAGACAACCTTCTCTGGACCTAGAATTGCCTCCTCATTTATGATTAGTAATCTCAGAAGAATCATGGGTATATGAATGTAGATTTGAAATGAATTAATATGGCAGGATGTCACTTTATAATTTGAAGCAAAATAACAGGGCTATTACCGTTTCAATGCTGTCTTAATGACCTAGAGTGTCTCCTTGGCCTATGATTTGCAAATCTGCTCTCTGTAATGACAAGTAGTTGATAATTCTATGATGCTAGGTCATAAAAGGTCACCGTCTCAATATGGTCTCTCTCGGTGTGCAGATTTGTTCCTCAGCTTAGACAAGTGAAATGAGATCTTCCCTTGCCATTGAAAAGGGAATTGGCATGCACCGGTTGTCCCTGCTCCTAAGCTCTGTTGTGTCATCGCTTTCACATCATTAATTAAGTGGGGGATCAGAGTGGTGAAGTGAATGTTAATACTCCTCTGGGGAAGATAACAACTGTGCAATACTGTTGTTTCCCCTTGTATTGCAGAGGTGTCCCTGCTGCCTCCCCAGCCGTCTCTCTCCCACCTGGCACTCGGTCTGTCTGTAGGCACCTCGGCCCTCATCGCAGCACTGCTGCTGGCTGTGTCCGGAGTCATGATAAGTAAGTCAGTAACTCCCTATTCGCACTGCATTAGTATTACCTGGTGATGTCTAGTCATTTGTAATAATCATGGAAGTTGTCTGTCATCTTAATCCTGTCCAAAACCGGGGTTTGATTCTAATGGCGTTTTTCCATTGCTGGTAACGGCTCGCCTCGGCTTGGCTTGGCTCGGCTCGGCTCGCCTCGGCCCATTCTATGTCCGTTTTCCATTACAGATTGAGTAACGCCTCAGCGTGGCTGGTCACCATAGCAACGCGTGATGACGTAATTTTTCAGCGCGACTCACAACAGCACGTAGGCTACTCGCCGCAGCCCACAAATGTTTTTTTCAAAAGAAGCTGAAGGAAGCAACAAAATCTCCGCTAAAAAAACGCGAGTTTGGGAATTCTGACGGAGTTCAGACGTCGACATGACGGTTGTTCGCCGACACAAAAGGGTAAGTTAAGTTTCCTGGTAACGTTAGCTAACATTTGCATGTGTCAGCGTCGCCAGTCAGTATTAC
This sequence comes from Etheostoma spectabile, assembly GCF_008692095.1. Taxonomy (NCBI): domain Eukaryota; kingdom Metazoa; phylum Chordata; class Actinopteri; order Perciformes; family Percidae; genus Etheostoma; species Etheostoma spectabile. The sequence goes on along the minus strand of NC_045752.1, from coordinate 16,595,538 downwards.
TATACGCTATATAAGCACATGAACTTGGCAACCATGATTACACCCCACAACATTATGCTGTGTACCGTTTGTGTTTCAGAGCATTCACGCTTTGCAAAATCGCCGCGCAGACCGTCTGGTGGGCGTTGTCCAACCGTGAAACCTCTGGTTTTGACTACTGTGCTTCGTTTAATCGTATGAGAGTCCAGAGAGGCTTATGACAACGACTGGGATGCATGTGGGCCAGCAGAGCCGGGGGGGACACTGTCCCAGGGTGCAGAGGAAAAGAAACCGGAAGTTTGGGAGGGTTTGATGCGCTACTTGAAAAGCTAAATAAAACTTTTGTTATATATTGTGTTTTTTTAAAGTAACAGTGTGCAATATTGGAAAGACATGAAGCCGCTGGTAGCCCGAACAGTTGAAAAGTGAGAATAGTGCAGAGAGTGGATAATCTGTCGGTGTCCGGCTAATTGTTTTAATGTCCCGTTTGTTCTGGACACACACTCCGCACTCTTGTTTGCTAACAACGCAGTCATAAGTGACAATTCTCTCCGACCAACCAGCAGTCTGCAGGTTTTCACGTCACCTTTTGGTATCGCCTCGGCTCGCTTGGAACCTCGACTGAGGTAGTACTAAAAAAATGACTGGTAGCGGGTCCCAGGGACTTTTTTTCATAATGGAAAACCAAAAAAGCGAGTAGAGCCGTGGCGAGTCAATAGATACCACGCAGTGGAAAACCGCCATAAATCACACTAGGTTCCACATGATACCAATACTGTGTGAATAGGGTTAAGGATAGTTAAATCCAATATATGGTGCAAATTAAAATATTTACTGTAAAACTTGCTCTGATGTCCTTAGACCAAAATGTTATTATTTTAATATTTTTTTCTATTTTCACTGAGTTAAATCTTTTAACCAACAGCAATCCTGATCATAACTACCAAATATCTATGTTCAGAATTTCAACACATGAAATGCCAGCTTATACATAATGCCACTGTTGCAGGCATTGGTTTTGGTGCATTGCATTAACACTGCAGTGCTCCATGATACAGCAGCAAAGCCCCTGGTAGAAACCAGGAAAAATGGCACATATTTGCTCCATAGGGCAAACATGAGAAAATCTCTCAATCTGGTGGAAATAGTAAAATAAATTGAAAATTTGAAACCAGGCCCCTAGATGAAAGCCTATTAATAATGCATGTTTTTATGCTGTATGGCATTTTGTCCTTTGGTTGTGTCTATTCTATTTTAGCTCACAGTTTTTATAGACTAATTTGAAGAGCTGAGGTTAATCTTCCAAAATTAATCAATCTTACAAAATGAAAAATGTGTTCTTTTGTATAACTATTTCTTTTTTTCCAAAAGAGGGCTTCAGATGACTAACAATTACTCAGAGTAAACAATTGGAGATTGGAGAGGCTATCTATTACTTACTGTTACAACTTAATACATATTAAAAATTGTCATAATTATTCACTGAGAGTCTAGGTCAGGAGAACAAAGAATACATATGACATGCAGTAACTTAACACAATAAGGTGGACAACTACCAAAATGAACATGGAGAAAGTGGTAAAGTTGAAGTAGTTGTTACTGAACCTAAAGAGCCAAGCTGTGCTGCTAAAGCCTGAGAGGTTCACTTACACTAGTTTTTGTATTTTCTGCTTTATTCTTCGTTTGCACAATACACACACAATAGAGCTCTCTCTCTCTCTCTCTCTCTCTCCCTCCCTCTCTCTCTGTCTTTCTCTTACACTTACACACATTTCTCCATTGTCTTCCCGGTCCCTCTCAGACGGCCTTAGCAAGTTGTTGTCAGAGTGGGAAGTGAACCTTGCGGCCAGTGCAGACATCCGTCTGCTTGACTGCTTTCAGCGTAACAGCCAGACAAATGCACTCATTAGCCATCATCTCCTCCACCACACATGCACCGCTCACTCTCACACTCACAGACATCCAGATTCCCACCTACACTCTTCCACACGGCGGGAGCTAAGGGGTGTGGGATTACCTCTGTGATGAAAATGTGCTAAGATGGATGAATGCCTAGCTGGCGGCTGACAGCAGTCGACATTAGAAAGCGCTTGGTAATAAATAACTCCTTACACACACATAAGCATACACACATAAACAATTCTCCCTGCGACTGACGTGTTCCCAGCTCAGGTCGAGGCTTTGAGCACTATAAATGTGTGGTTTGTGTGTGTGAAAAGAGAATAGAAAAAGCAAGTGTCCTATCCAGTGAAATTCATTTGTTTCAATACGAAGAGATATAAGCTGTCTTGGTTCTGTGTATTCTGTTGCCACATTTGTGGTTGTGTCTTACATGTCACATTCTGAAACATTATGTATCTGAATTTTTTAGAAGCAAATCTGGCATCAGATAGGAGGAACCAATATTTTACAGACACAGGGGGAGGAATTCTATTTCATTTTTGAATTATTTTTTTAACTTCTTAGAGAAATAATACTGTAGAAGATTTCCATTGGTGGTGCTTTGGCTCCCAGCAGTAATTATTACAAGAAGATGGTTTCAAGGTTTTTTTTGCTTTTTAAATTGGCTATACCTCAGTAGTTGAATGAAACTCTTTCATTTTCATCTCACCAGTGTACCGCTAAACACACAGAGCTGCAGTCAATTCAGCTGGAGCTGCAGAGTCCAGATTGCAAGCTCAGTAAGCTGCGGGCATCCACCATCATGACCGACTACAACCCAAACTACTGCTTCGCTGGCAAAACGGCATCGGTCAACGACCTAAGGAGTACCCTGCCGCGCCGCATATCTCCCTGACCAGTGTAAAGAGCCTGGATCAAGGTCCACAACCAACATTCTTGTTATGGGACATTGTGAGTTCATCATTAACAAATTCAATATGAGTTGAATACACCTGTGTACATCTGTGGTGAAATGTCTGACTCAAGGAAACCAGTATCTGAGCATACATGACATATCGAGCAGTTAACTAATGAAAGTCCACTGGTACAAACGGTTAAAATGGCTGGACTCATAAAAACAGCACGGTGTGAAAAGTATCCTTTTAAATAAAGCCTAAAATGATAAGTGGGAAGTCTCAGTGGCTGTACTTTGGGAAATTATTTTTTTTGCAGGACTCGTTTCAATTTTAATATATCTTCATATGTTTGTAGTTCACCACTTTATCATTCTGTTCCTAATCTTTGTGATTCATTATTTTTCTTGTGGACCCATGAATATATTCCACCATCTAGATTTAAGTCATGAATCTATGCATTGGCTGCAAAGGGTGCTACAAAATCTAAACTATAATTCATGTCAAGTACACCACTTTGATTTGCAGTAGGATGTCACACGGAGACAGTTATTTGCTGGCTGAAAAGCAGGTGAAACACTAATTTTGAAAATAACTGACTACATACATCTCATTTCTTTAGTACTTAGCTCCATAGGTTATCATTCTTCAGACACAGAGGTTTATTGTTGTTTACTGTTAGCTGCTTCTAATGTTCTTCAGTCTAGATATCTTGGGTCTTGTATGCACCCCCTGTGTGAAAGTTTCACTTAATGTCTAAATTAAATGTAATTGTAAATAATAAATGCATTTGTGTGCCTTCAGGGGTTTGGGTCATGGTGCTTTTTGAAGTCTATGAAGGGCTGGCAGTGGGGATACCGGGTGAACCGAGTCCACTGCAGGTGGCAGTCAAAGTGAGTTCTCACCCAGTGTCACACTTCTATAGGGGCTTCTAAACTAATAACACATCATCCACTTTATTTCTAAGATAGTTTCATTCACTCTGTGATTGGAGATCATGATTTAATTTTGCATTGCGGTTTACAGCACAATGCTGTTTCGCCTCTCTTTAACTTTCTCACAGTATGGTCAGTGTCATGGAGATATGATCAGACCCTAAAAATACAATGACTTATATACAATACTACTTTATATCAATTTATACAATTCAATTTTTTTAATGTAAAATAGACCCTCCCTGAGGTTTGCTCTGAGCAAGACGAATTGGACTTCCTCATGGAGGCTCTAATAATCAGGTATGAGGCACTTGACAATTGACTAAATTCTGTCCCTCAACATTGCCAATAAGCCATTTATAATACATGTTTCCCATCGTGTTTGTCCCTGCAGTAAGTTCAGCCACCAGAACTTGTGCGTTGTATTGGAGTCAGTCTGCAGGCCATGCCCAGGTTCATCTTGCTGGACGTGATGGCCGGAGAGACTCAATCTTTCCTGAGGGAGACCAGACCCAGCTGGTAAGACACCCTGTTATCACGCTCAAGTGCTTGAATGTGCATTTATTTTTTTTAACACTTTAAGCTACAACTGTGTTCTTGAACACACTATAATCCAAGTTGAGCAGTCAGACTTTCATCTAGATGTTTTTCTTTCCAACCACATGGGTACTACCGCAGGCTTTTTCCAGATCTGCCTCTGATAAATTCATTAAAATTGCATTCTGGGTATTTCTTTGTGTGATTAGGAGCAACCGTCCACCTGACCATGGTGGACCTTCTCAATGTGGCCAGAGACATTGCTAAGGGCTGCCAGTATCTGGAGGAAAACCAGTTATAACAGGTACTTCACCAATGACTGTACATTTTTGCATATGAATATGCAAACCACAGGTGTGTTGGCATACACGAATAGAGCACATGAACTATGTATTGTATTCTGCTGCACTATATTCATCCTACCTAAACAGATAAATAAAACAAAAAACAAAACAAACAATATGCATCACAAATGGGTATGCATATACAGTACATATGGATTGAAAATGGGCAAAGGAACAAACTAACAGTCCACATTTATTGCCGACTACTCAGAATTACTAACTGACTGCATTTGTCCAAGCGTAACATATGGACTCTGCTGCCTTTTGTTATGATAGCAGAAAGGACAGTGACGGGTTTAGCATCAGAGCAGCCAGATGGGGTAGCCGCTTGCCTTTTTACGGTCTGTATCCAAGCACAAGTGTCCTTCTGTATCTATATTCACAGCGGTTGCTGAACCGGAGATGTGACTAAAGAAATTCTTTTCCTGAATCTGTCTCGCGAAGATCTCTTTCATATGTCTGTGAGGAAAGTCATACATGTCAAAAAATATCAGGTCGCAATTGCTCCCACAATACATCAAGACAAGTACACTGTATCCTTTTCCTTCATGTCTCTCTTTGACTTCCTAAGAATTGCCGAGGACAAACAACCTGTTTGCCCCATCGTGGTACAGTAAAGCCCCATTAATCCATCCATGGCTGACTCTTCTCCAGAGCTTCTGCTTTTCTGCCTTATAAACCTGTATTAACCTTATAAATTCATCCTAACACTGTCCTTGAGGCTAATTTCATTTTTATGGAGATGTGTTTACTCTAGGTTGAGTAAAGGGCAGCTGAGTGAGATAGGGTGGAAGAGTGCTGCTACTCAGAAAAGTAGATTTTCTCAGGGATTAGAGGGTTGAATGATGACTGTGTGTTTCTTCAACATGTTAAATCACGGCTTTAATAAGAGAATATACTCTGGATTTTTTGTGTTTCTATGCTTTTTTCCTGTGGTGGTTTAATCTGTTTTTTTTTCTGGCCAGTGGATTATTTGATGTTTATCTTACATTACTGTATTTACCAACACTGTGCTGAGGAGAGTTGGTAGTTTACTGCAACCTCAGGTGTTAAAATAGACTAATAACAGAGATTGTTCTTTAAGTGCAGCAGTAAATGGTGTTTAAGCTGCTGCAGTTAAGATTTGCTGTAAATAAGGTCTACAGTATGAAGCCAGTTAATAACGGCCTGCTCCACATCACTGTGCTGCATGTACAATAGCACTGTGTCCTTCCCTTAAGCCCTCAGCCAGCAGTCTGTGACAGCTAATGCTGCATTTCTGTTCTTGCCTACAAGCAAAAGCAAATCATTTACATGGATTCCTTTTAGCCATTTAACAAGGATTTCTTGGATTTACCAATAGCACCTCATGAGAAACTTGTTAAAGATGCTGATTGTATCATACCGTAATAGAAATGATTCAGTTTTTTAGATGCCCCTAAATAGATTAATTAACTCACTTCTTGAATAAAGAGTTGGTGGTATGATACCACAATGTACTCTCTGTAGCTGGTTTGATAACCAGTTTACTCATTTAATGATTTATCTAAATTTGATTTAGACTGAGAAGCAAATGTTGACTTCATTTCATACTAAATTATTTAATGTCAAACTTGGAGTTTACTTTAATATTACAAGTTGAATTGTTCAAATACTTCTGACACATTGAGGGGCAACCGGCATCTGTATTCCCTGCCTTTAAAAGCTCTCAGTTTTAATCAGTTCTAAACCTTTACTTTATCCTCGTTTTGTCATTTCACATCCCCAGTTCATCAGTGTGGAGGCTAAACATCTAACAATGTGTTGCTGTTTACATACTCAGACTTAGTTTTTCATTTCTTTTCTCATGATCTAGTTTTAAGCACGGTGTCACTTTATTAGCCTGACAAGCCAGACCCATCAAGATTGGAGTCTGGAACTCACCATTGGCAGGGCTCAATCTGAGGGGTTGGATAAACGTTGTCTTTCAAATTCCTCGCACGCAGTAGGATAGTGCTACCCTATCTGGTTGTCAAAACTCCAAACACATCTTCCTTTTTTTTAAATTTAACTTCAGTGCTTAACTCCAAGTCTTCCACAGTCGCGGCCAAAGACTATTCGAAGACCACTGTTCGCCTGCAGCAATCTTTTTGTTTTCAAGTAGCAGGAATTCACACGGCACTTTGTCGTTTTTTGTTTAGCCGCCCACCGACTCTACAAACATGTGATTGGCCAGAATTTGTTTTTTCCAGGTTGCAAGCCAACGGAGAGTTGCTAGACTGACCCTGGCAGCAAATACATATGCTGCCATTAGGGTGCATCAGATTTGTAGGCTAACCTTAGTTTTTTTGATGTTAAATTTTGGGTATTTATTGTACGAGTGCACACTTGTCTATATGGGATGAGAAGCAATGTGCTCATAATGTCACTTCTTTAGATGTTAAGAAAGTTAGACGCCTGGGGACAGAGTACAGTGTGTGTACTCTGTTTCTTTTCCCCAGACAGGAGCGAAAATCCTGTGGGAACTACTGTATTTTTCTCAAAGAATAACTAACCCCACTGCAGTGCAAATTGATTGTTATGAACTTTCTCTAACCACTCTGCCTGCAAATACTAGGACATTACAATTTTTCCTCTGGATGCACCATGTGGCAGAGCTATAAAGGCCCTGTGGAATCTGTAAACTTTATCAGCTTCTCCAGTGCAACTTGGAGTTACACTGAACTTCAGATCCCACAGGGGTCTGTAGGAGTTCACACATGGAGCTCTCTATAGATGCAAAGATTGAAACTAATCAAGAGATAATGCTGAGAAAAGCTGTTTAATGTCTGTGTTCAGTAACTCTTATATCCTCTGTCCTAGGGTTTAATCCCTGGAATACCCATCTAACTATTTCCTGAGCCATATAACAACAGGAAAAAGGAAAAACATTCAGGCATAAACCAATAGCTAATACACAAATATACATATCAGTACAGAAAGTCCTTTATGTAGTCCAACTTAATAAATGGCTTTTAAAAAAGTGACAAATGACTTGCTTTACCAAATTTATTGTGTTATCGTATGAAACATTGCTACATCCCACCTACTCTGAGCAGTAAATTCCAAGCAACTAACTTGGCATTTTATATTGCTGCAGCTATGGCAAAGTTCACCTGTATGCAAAGTTACTATATGTTATTTCAGTCTAATGTTGATTTACAAATGCTGTCAATCCAAGCAGTAAGTACATTCAGTGACCTGACCAATGTGTTGTTTTCATCTTTCAGGGACATTGCAGCTCGGATTGCCTACTGACCTGCAAGAGCCGGGCCGTGTGGCCAAGATTGGGACTTTGGAATGGCTCGAGACATTTACAGGTACAGTGACTGACTGATGTTATGACCACCTGGGCTGCTCAAATCCAGACCAGGCTCAGTTGAATTTGATCTAAATAAGTTCCTAAGTGGGTTTCGAACCAAGTAACAGAAATAAGAAAAAGAAGCCCTGAATCTTGTAAAACAAATAGTGTGGGGAACATAGGTGATCATGCACTAGATACATTTCTATGGAGTAATCCCAAGGCTGGCTAAAAATGGCATTTCAAACCTTATAGTTAAGGTATCAGAATCAAATCGTTGTGTTCAACAATTCCCCTAATACCCAGGATTAGCGTTATTGTTGAGGAATGTATTATTATGCGTTAGAGATACAGTGGGCCTCGAAAGTTTGGAATTTTTTTTGTTTATTAATGTCATGGAGAAACCAGAAAGATGGGAAATCTCCAAATAGCTCAAATGACAGATAGTCATTCATATAATATTCACAAATAGTTAGATTTTATTTCCATCATTTACACTTCATAATAACAGAAACCAAAAAATGCGTCTCAAAAGTTGGGTCACCTGCAGAGGTATACATTTTCTGCCCCCTTTGGCAAGTATCACACTTGTAAACACTTCTTGTAGCCACCTAGAGTCTTTAAATTCTTGTTTCAAGTGTCTTCTCATTCTTCCTTACAAAATCTTCAAGTTCTTTGAGATATCTCGGCTGTCTGTCATGTCCACTGCACTTTTAAGGTCTACCCATAAATGTTCAATTTGGTGAGGTCAGGAGATTGGAAGGCCATGGCAAAACTTTCACTTTAGCCTCTTTATTTATCCACCGTAATTTTGAGGTGTCTTTAGGATCATTATCCATTTGTAAAAGCCATCCTCTCTTTAACTTCAGCTTTTTCACGAGATGCATCAAGTTAGCTTCCAAAATTTGCTGAAATTTTATTGAATCCATTTTTCCTTCTACTCGTAATGTTCCCTGTGCCACTGGCTGCAATACACCCCAAAGCATGATGTGATTCACCCCTGCTGAACACTTGGACAGAGATTCTTTCCATTAAATTCTGTGCCCTTTCTTCTCCAAACGTACCTTTGCTCATTCCGCCCAAATGTTCCATTTTAACCTCATCAATCCACAGAACTTGTTCCACAATGTTCATTGTTAATTGCAATTCAAATGCTGATTTTTGTAGTGAGGACGTATAAGAGGTTTTCTTTGATGACTCTTCCATGAAGACCATATTTGTACAAGCATCTCTATAGTGGATGGTGTAGCCCAACTCCATTGTCTGCCAGGTCTTTCTGGATGGATCTGCAGTCAAACGTTGTTTTGACATGCTTTTTTCACAACTGCAAGTGGTTTTGTCTGATATTTTTCTTGGTCCGCCAGATTGTTGCTTAACTTCCACTGTTCCTGATGACTGACATTTCTTAATTTTCATTCCAACAAGGTATTGGCATCTAAAAATGCTTTGCTATCGTCTAATAGCCTCCTGCTTTTAGCAGTCAACTATTTTCAGTTTCAGTTTTCTAGACAACTGCTTAGAAGATCCTGGTAATGATTGTTGGGCAAGGTCAGATGAGTCTGGGCATTTAAACCTTAAGATTGACATCACCTGGTCTTTCCAGACGACGATTGAGAACAATTCTGAACATAACATACTCGTCTTAAGCCATTTGAAGAATCACTATTGTGAAATGCTTTATCCCATCCATGTCATACCGATGCCTTTTGTTAATCTACATCAGCTAATCTATAACCCAATGGCACCCATTATTCTAGCGGAAACTTTTTAATATAGCTACCAAAATTTCCCGTGACACCCTTTAATGAATGCACAATCCGCAGGGAAATATGCAAGCCTTCATCTAGTAAAATAGAGTAAGGAAATATGTCCAGCTTCAGCTATATCAACGCAGCACATTTTGATTATCCGAGGAAAGTCACACAAAGCAGTCACTTCAGACATCCAAAAGACCTGTTGCACAATACCCGGGATTCGCATAGGAGCACTTGATTTAATTGCTGATGTCAGTTTTGCAGGGCCTCGATGTGATTTGTTTTTATCTCTCAGCCTGGAGTTGTGGTGCCCGGGATTCTTTTATTATCATTGTTATTATTTTCAGAGGGAGGGTGGTTGTATTGTGCGCTACGCCTTTGTGTTTTCATAATGTGGCCCTCCTGCTATGTGACAAGGACACAGGAGTTCTTTGAGGCCTCACAGGGATGCGGCGCACAGGGAGGGACCGGACAAGGATTAATGTCAGCTTTTTATATTCTAGAGCAGAGCCACAGGCGTACTTGCACCATGGTATTCCATGGACTTCCTTAACACGCCTGCTTGCACACCAGTAATCGGCGGTAAATAAAAAGCTGGTAAACAAAAGCTTTCCAGTCAGTATCATCCCGAGGTAAACAGCTGCCACTATGAAGAAATTAACTGTCTTTCAGAAAAGAATTAGTATTTTGCCTGAAATTACCATATTCTTATAGGAACTTTAATAGTGATGTATAGCATGACTTGAGGTTGTTATTTTTAATGTCTGCTGCACACACACACACACACCATCACACATAGTAAAGGCAGAATAAAGACATTCAACTCAATGAACAGACCCAAGTATTAGGCTCCACATTGTGTCTTCAAGAGCATGTTCTTCTATCTTCCTCTCCCTTCAACGCCCTGTCGCCTTACTGTTTTATGTTTAGATTTTTGCCTCTAATGCTCTCTATCTTCCAGCTTCTCTTCTGCACACTGAATGCTCACACAGAAATAGACCACCACACACACACACACACACACACACAAATGGAGGTGTAATATATATAACACCTCCATTTGTGCTATAGATTTCCTGGACTGTATTTAAGCCTTCCTAATCTGGAGCTCAGCTTTCAGTCTGTGTTGGTGGTGTTAACAGTAGTAAAAATATGTCCATAAACCCCAATGCTAAAAATAAGAGTTGATCCACTGATAGGATTATCAGTCTTATGCTTTCCATTTCACCACCCTCAATCTTTCAAAATACAAGTATTTTCTAATGGGCAGATACAGAATGAATAGTGATGACCAAAATTTTCATGTGTCCTGGTCATTTTTTTTTAAGATGTTTTTCACTTGAAGAGGTCAGAAAAAGATGGCAGATGTAACTATATTACAACAAAGAAGTCTGGCTTTTGTGGCACACCTTAACACAGAAATTAGCCTTAACAGCAGCAAAAGTAGGACAATTGAGAGCACACTGCCACAGCTGTTTAATCTAACAGCATCTTTTTGAGGACACCCCCTGTTTACTTTATTGGGATAGACAGAAGGCATTATTAGATAAAAAATAGAGGGTTACTGCTAAGTAAAGAAGATGGTGGCGAATTAGCCTAAAAATGAAAAGAAACTGATTCCCATCACTGATTGATGTGTTATTCTAAGTGATAGATGAGGGCATTCTGTGTGACTGCCCTGCGGGGGTCTTAGCTATCTCGTCAAGCAACACCACTCAACTGTGTTTTTTTTTTTTTTTGTCTTCTTTGATTATGTGTAATTTTTTCAAGGCAACTTCTTATGCCAATAGATTGCTAAGTATATATTTCCCTTTTAGCCATATTATTGACAGCCTATCATCTATATCATCTCTGCTTTTGCTCCCCTGAAGACACACAACTGTAGCCCTGACCAAATATGAGTGCTGTCTCTTATTTGCTTTGAGTCGATATTGCGGAAAATGCAGTTGTTTCTTATCTATTTAACATTCAACACCTGAATTTCCATGATTGTAAATATGACACCAAAAAGCTGGTTAAGCAAGTCACAAACACGCAAAATAATGCTTTGTTTTGTTTTTGAATGAGTGACTTGCCTCACCTGCTCAGTTAAGAACTGAGGCTTGGCTGCATCTCTTTTAGCTTCCTGGCACTAGTTGCATATTATTTTGGATGTCACTTTTACAGTACTTTAAAGGCGTAGCTCTGGCTTTTAAAAGTATTTCAGTCATTTTTGCCCCTGGTGAGCAAGAGCACAGCTTGAAATCAGCTTGAAATCCTCCTAACTAAACACAAAATATTTGATGTCATGCGCCCAAGCCCATAGGCTTGGATACGATATCTGAGGAGCTCAGGCTGCCAAACCACTATCTTTTTTTTGCTTGTTGTCCCATATTTCATATCCAACTGTTTTCTCCTCCTTTGCAACTCTGTTTTTGATGTGTTTGCCATTCTTTTCTTTTCTGTATTTTTTTGTTTGTTTTTTAGCTTTTTTTGTCGGGGATCGCCAACTGAGCACAATGCTCTTTTTCATCCCGCTTCACATTCAAACCTGGGAGCTGCCCATTGTAATTGCAGTCCTTTCCTGTGCAGCCATGTGCAGCTCCAGCAGAGACGTTGGTGCTTCACTTACTGTCTAGTTTTTGAGGGCGAAGAAAAACTCTGCTACTGCTTTACTTTCCCAAAATACCCAGGGATTGGAACTGGCAACCATCCAGTCCACAGCCTGCTATTGCAGTCCTGTTATTATAAAGCAGTTGCCATGTTTACGAACAGCTGCTAGGGGAAAAGTGTCATTTTTATGACTAAAGCACTTAGGGCAAACCGATTTACTCCTCGCAACAACAAACGATGCCAATTATGCTTTTTCTCATCCAGACACACCCTTAACTCGTCTCTTGATGTGCGTCCATCTTTTTGTGTGGACGCCTTAATGGATGGGGGAGCTGAGCAGCATGAATACAGTTTGTGTCTGTCCTCACCGTGTGTCTAGAGCAGGGCAGATGAACCAGGCGTGACCTCCATCAGCACCAGCATTCAGATACATCAGATAATTTCTCGACCAACGCCAAGCGTAAGTCCGCCTTACAAAATGGCTCAGACAGGGTTTGACCTGGCAAAAAAATCTCCCTCTTCTCTCTTGGCAAGATAAGGATTTCTTAAGGTTCTCTCCACCAACATGTTAGGAAGCTGCAAGTAGATTGGATCGGAGTGCTGATAAAGCCACGGACTATCGGTGAATTAATTGCTGGATGTTTAGATTTTTTCTCATATTTATTTTTTTTACACTCTGCTTTTGAGGGCAGTGGTGTTGCCATGGTGATGGTGCGGCAAACTGCAGATCTTGTTTCATTTTACATTGTTCCCTTTTTTAATTGTTTTACTATTCGTGTGTGTGCGTATGTGTGTGTGTGTGTGTGTGTGTGGCATGCATGCTTGCATCAGGCAGCTATACAGGAAGGGTGGGCGTCCATGCTGCCAGTGAAGGGATGCCACCTAGCTTTATGGAGGCATCTTCACATCTAAAACAGACACATGGTGAGAATCTCTCACACTCTCTTACGGGCATCAGTACAGCGACGAGCTCACCACACTGATTTCTATAATTCTAGATTCCTATATTTCACACTCAATTGTCTTGATGTCCCTACCTGCCCCTTGTTCTCTTTGTTTTTTTGTACCTTCCTGTATCCCTCAACATCTTTGATCTTAGCCACTTTGTTTTTACAATTCCCGTCTTGCTCTACTCATTGTTGTCCTCTGCTCTGTACTTTGCATTTTGCAGCTCTGATATACTGTAATTTTATGACTTGAGTGTCTTACTCTCACCCTCTCTTTTCCTCTCTCTGTAAATATCTGTCCAATCATCATCTGCAGGTCATTTGGTGTTCTGCTGTGGGAGATCTTCTCATTGGGATACATGCCATATCCAAGTCGCAGTAACCGGAAGTGTTGGAGTTTGTACCAATGGTGGAAGAATGGACCCACCTAAAACCTGCCTGGGCCAGTGATAGTGCAGATCCACACACAGCTGCTGAAATGCATTCATATGCTTCTTATGACCACACGACTATGTGAATCCTTGAGGTCTAATTAATTTCTCCATACCATAACAGACGAAAGTGCTTAGTTGTTGATGCATACACATATACACACATAGGCACATAAAAAAACTGAAAAAGAACAGAGGCATCAAGGCTCCTGATGAGTTGCTGATATTGGCACCTAAAACGAGTTTGACCCAGAAGGCGCCAGAACATTTGGGAGATGGCTCTCATTGGCTGTGGGAAACTCAGAAACAGTTTTCTTCATGTTTGCTCCCCACTTTGGAAGAGTCATGGGTTGCTGTAGAGAGCTTAAAAACTATTTACATATCACACTGTAATTTTCCCTCACTTTCAGATACCGCCTTTCTACCACTCTATTATATAATATATTAGAGATGCCGCACACACATTTTCTCTCTCTCGTCATATACATTTGAGCCACACAGCTTTGCAGATTACTACTCATTACTAACCCTAACCCACTGCAACCTGCCTTTCAGGCTCTATTTTTGTCTTTGGAAAAAAAACACATGGCCCAGTGGTGTTCTATTTTATTTGAGTGAAACAGTCACAACGGGATCAGGATACTGAAGCAAGCACTAACTGAAATCATCTCAGCAATTAAACCCAATCTCAGGATTTAACATCACTGTTATTTCCTCCTCTTCTCTGCATCACCCATTTAACACAACCACTCAGAACTGGGGGAGATAAGTATGAAGAATATGTTTGCGCTGTCATCCGCTATTTTCTCCTACTTTATTCAGCGGGTGTTGTCACCCATTCATGTGTATCTTAGGTACCGTATAATGACTCGGTTGGCCAGCATCAGCCTGAAGACAGGCCTAACTTCTACTATCCTGGAGAGAATTGACTACTGCTACAGTAACTAAACTACTAAACTATTGCTTGAGTTATTTTCTATAAATTAAACTCAAGCCTGTATTGTTGTCAATGAAGGATAACCACAAGATAGTTTGCATTAACCTAATCAAACCTATTACCAAAGCATGAAAAGCATTGCTTTTGCATGAGGCCTTGTTGTTATCTCTAGAGCCACAGCACAGTCACACTTTAATTACTACATTTATTTTTCCATAGAAAAAGCAATATTTAGCTCACATTGTAAATTATTAGATCATTGGCCTCTATTAACTATAAATTTCCTATATTTATTTCAAAGTGGGATTACATTTATCAATAACAGCTTTATGGTGTCCAGACTTACTGTTTGGATTTTTGGTCTGACAACACCTTAAGGACATAGTTGACAGCTCGACACTGTAGCTATTTGAACATAGCTTTGCTTCACTGCCTACTGCTTATCCACCTGGCAGAGCGTTAAGAGATAAACTTCAACCTGCAGTGTGGAACTTTTTGTCTCCCCCCTCTGGCAGTTAGTGTAATTATACAAACAGCTACACGTATGCCTTGCAGGGGTCCGTTTCAGGGAAGGAGGTTTAACTCTTATCTCTGATTTTTGTTCAAGCAGCTGACTAGAGTTGGTTCAATCAACTCGGAGTGGTTCACTCAAAGTTAAGGCGCTGCACCACCACAATAAAAAGGCAGCAGATGGAGCCAGTACTACGATTCACTTGCAACAACCACAAACAATTGGTAGCATACTTAATCCCTCTGGAACTAATCATGCGCACATTGTACATTCTTTCTTTGTTAAAAAGCGCCACGGCTGCTGACGCAAAAGATCTGAGAATTGTTTTTTGAGAAAATGCTGCTCAGTAAATGCGTTCATCTAATATAGTGATTCGTCATGTGTGAGAATGCTCACAGCCATTGGATGACAGGAAAGAGAAAAAAGCAGCAACTCGCAGGATGGGGGAGGAAGCGGAAAAAGCTCCTGCTTGTTATGGACAGGAGAGGAGTTGGCTGGAAGCCAGAGGGGAGATGGGCAGTGTCTTGGCCACCACTGCCGACCCACCATCGAGGTGTTGTGGTTAAGGTCGAAACCACCCAATAACATGGGTCCCACCTGATGACATCACCCCCACCTGGCCAAGGCTAACTTCACTTAAGGTGAGAGAAGATGAAGAAGCATTTTTCGATGATTTGTAATCTATTATTGGATATTTATCACAGGTAGCCTATAATCAAAAAAATAGGCTATAGTTATCGGATGAAAATACATCCATATAGTCGGGCCACAATACTTCTCCCGAGATGTTAACTCCCTGCAAAGTGATTCAGCTTCTTCCTTCATCCACGGATCGTCGACAAGACATGCCAAAAAAACGTTTTATAATGTGCCTACACAGTTACTAACCCAGCCTGTTTTCTATTCATGCGATAAACGCTCTAATGCGTCTGACACAGACTGAATGAATGAGGAAATGAAAGACGCTGTGTTCAGAGGGAGGAGACTGCGAGAAAAAAAACTGGTCCCGACAGGTTAGGTTCAACTCAGTTACCATAGTAACTGACTAGGGTTATTTACTTCTCTTTCTGAACGCTGAGTTAACCTCTCGCTCGGTTTGTGATTAACCTCCCTTTCTGTTAACAGGTGTAAAAAAACTCCTTTCTGAACAAACCCCAGGTAACTTGTCTGATTGTCTGTCCGTCAATCCTTTCTTCTTCTTTTATCGGAATATCCACTAAATCAACTTATTTTGGATGGTTCTTAGGATTTGTTTGCCATAGCTACCACCAGCTCCCAGCGCTACCGCTTGTTGCTATGGTCCCTCCCCCCGCGCCCTTTTAGCAGTTGATGGTTAATGCATCACTTCCAGTACGTCAGCGCGTGAAAATCACCACAGCGACGCACAACCTGGTGTTCGTTAAGAAATACACGGCTTTTCCTGGCGCAATAGGTGAATCGACATTGTGTGAAACTGTGTTTTAAAAGGCTCTGAATGTAACAGACATTTATATGTAAAGCACCAACTTTTTACACGCGTTTACACCGTTTAAAACTGGGACCATTCCCATCGCAGTTCACCTTCTACCGCTGTTGATCACTCGTTTCAAACATCAAGCAGATAGAGAGTTGCTGGTTGTTACTTGGGCAACCTTCTTTGATCAAGCATTAATGAACAGACATTTACATAGAACGGAATCTTTTTCGACAATTTTGGTTAACTCACAGATTTATTGAATAGCTACGCTGATTAAACATTTTTAACTTAACTTACAGTTTTCTTAGAGCCGAAGACAGTGATGCTACATTTTCTCACCTCGACTTGCAGCTAATTATAATTGGTGCAAGATTAATTATGATGTGCAACATTTTTTGTGGCTTGCGATTTAAGTCTTTCAACTCAAACATTTGATTCATTCCCTAACATAACGGCCAAACGAACACTGAAAAATATAACTTTGATCTCTCGATGATCACCCAAATTAGGACCCCGTGTGGTGACCATGCCCCTGCCCATAAGATACGGAACCCATCCCGGAAGAGGAGGATCGTGTACCCCTCCCCTGAGACCCTCAGCTCCAAACCGTGCTGGTGAGCCCAGGTGCCTGGTGGGTAGTTGTTCCGCAGCCGCCCCTATCCTATCCTACAGAGGAAAACCGGATAGTGGTTGGAGCCACAGTGCTGAAGACTCACATCGCAGCAGAGGCCAATGCACAGATTTTATGTCCAGCCCCAGCCATAGCTCCACCAGCTCCAGCAGCCTCACACAACCCCTCCATCGCTAGACCAACCTAACACAGTCACCTCCACAGCCACCTCTACCCCATTGCCAAGGGCCTCATGCCACCACCCAGCCCGCTTGTGGGGGCCAGCATCAACCTGGCGTTCCACTACAGGGACCCCCTGGAGAAGACGGCCACAGCCGGGCAGATGCACAGTCTCTGGAACCCAACATACGCTCGTGGTTCTGCGCAGAGGAGGCACGCAGCACAGCAGCAGAGGCTGGTAGGGGTGGGGGGAGCGTCGGAGGGAGGCTTCGGCAGGTGTCCTGGAGATGGGCAGGAAGTGGGCCGGACTTGGCGGAGTGGCTGGGTCTGCGGTGTCCAGCACCCGCATAGCAGTTCCATCATCACTCCAAGCATCAGCACCCTCCCAGTGCTTGCCCATCATCGCAGCAGCATGGTCTTTTTGCGACCTCTGTTACCCCCCACCACACCCTCTCCCGCTGCCCAGTCACCTCGCTTTATAGATTCAGTAGCCGTCCTTGCCGCCGTTCCACTACGACTGAGACGTTTCCCCTGTGGAACATCGGCTACGGCTACCAGGAGCGGGGCTGCCGTGGAGGCCGCCCTTACCCCACCCCATCTCCTCCACTGCCATCGGGGCATTTCATGCCCTCTTCAGCACAGCCCACGAGAGGGGGGCCTCCATTCCCACCTCGTCCCTGGTCGGTCCAGTGTATCTCTGAGGACAGCCGTCCACTGCTATTCACCATGGGGACAGACAGACCCCAGCTCCCCCCAGGATGGAGGGCCACAACGCCACCGTGCTTTAGTCCTAATTACTGAACCCCTGGTCTTTTCAGGCCCTGTCTTTGAAACTGTGATCCGGACACAGCAGCAACACTGTTTCGGACGAGACCTGTTAAACACCCACCCCTCCCTCCATTTGGTTTCTTCTCAATTCTCGCTGAAACCATGCTGGAAGAGTCCGTCAATGCTTTTTCCATGAGAACCCTCTAGCAGGTGTTGAACCCCATGGATTGCTAAAGCCACATCAGAAAAACTTAAAAGGCTTCCCGGAGGTCAACATTTATAGTGAAGGCAGTTTCAATAGAGTTCAAAAACATTGTATTTTTTTTAAACGCGGAGGGATAACTGACGGGATACTGAGGAAGAATCAATGAGAATTTATGGCCAGGAGTGACACCATTCTGTCGGTATGGTTCATGAACGCTTGTTTATGAGAATGACTATTGTGGATTCCAACTTTATATTTTGCCAACTTTCATTTACGAACTTTGAACTACTTTGACTGGCATATTTGTCCACAGCTGCAGCCACATGTTGTTCGTCCTGTCAGAAGCTCACCTGTTCGTTCCACAGCCTTTGGAAACAACAGTGTAGATACTTGTATCAGACTCATTTTTCAAGAATATCACAGAAGTGACACTGGATAACAGAGACATTTAATACAAAACAAAACTGGGGAAAATGGTTGATGTTTGCTTGCTGCTGCTCTTTTTATTGTATTATTTGGAGTGGCCTATAAATTATTCCTGAACATGCTTCTTCAAAGCCAATCTAAATTAATTTCACTTTAACTGTTTTAAACTGTAGTTTTTTTTAAGATGGGCACGTATTTTTATTTTTTAGTATAGAAAAAAAGCAGCGAGAGTGCAACAATCAAAATAGTATCCGATCCTTTGAGGTGAAGAAGTAGATAAAAAGACCTTCACGCAGGGAAATGATGTTTACAAAAGAATATACACGTAGTAACGACAAGCCGCCCTCAGTCAACATTCAAGTGTTTCACTTTTTCTACTATGCTGAAGATTTGTAATAAGTACGTCGGTTGCCCCTGATACTATTAAAATCACTGCTGGTGGACTTTCCCTTTTGTTCCACGTCCAAACTCCCATGCTGTTAAGATGCCTTGAACAGTGGGGGAAAAGTTAAGGCTTTCCGTTTCTGGCTTTTTCAGTAACCTTTTCTCAGTTTTTATTTCGTATTAACAAAAATGTTTTCTCTCCCTTTTTTGCCCAATAGAACATGTGGATATTGCGTAATCATCTTAACCGTTCAATTGCCATCTCTAGCCTCTGACTTCCCTAATTTGCATATTGATGCTTTCTATTATATGATCCTGTTATGGAATACAAATGAGTCTGAATGAAGGTTTGAATACAAACTTGCCTTTGCTCCACATTTGATGAAAGCTGACGATCCGTCCATCTTCTGCTGTTTTTCCCTCCACACACTTGCGTGTTTCTAACTGTGTAAAGTTCCTGGTTTCTTTTTTGGTAAAGGACATTTGACATCACTATAATCTATTGGATGAACCATGCGTGTATGCTGTGTGTTTAATTTAATGATGACGACAACATGCCAGTTTTTAAAAGCTTTGCTTGACTGTATTTGCGATCTTGTCGTTCCTGCTTGTAAAGCGTCAATGAGCTGTTGTGTGTTGTCATGACCTCGCATCATTAGGCCAATCAATGAACGAGTATCAGTTGGCCTATATGTATTTGCTTTTGTCGCTGGTACCTGTGTTAAATGCTCTGTGTCCGCTACAGACTCATGTCCATTTTTTGATAAAAAACAACTGAACCTTCACACCTGTAATGTTGTCATTTAAAGTATTGTACCTTAGATGGCCGGTAAAACTGTACATTGCCCTTCCAGATACATTACGCCAAATTACATAAATTAAGATAATAACTGTTTGCATGTCTGCCTACTGCACTCTTTGGGATTGTTTGCCATGTTAATTAGATTCATTCAATAGGACTCAGCAGGTTGTTTAGTGTACCATCCCTAACTGCTAACATTAGTATCATTTTTTATAACTGTACATAATACTATGCCAGAACAGGCGTCAAATCTAATCAAATTTTAATTTTGCCACATCGGTATTATTTTAGGCCGTCGGTTGACCGGTAGTTTTAGCTTTCAATTTTATTGCCGCACAACATGATTTTGACACAAAGCCATACTTGATAAACAGATGGCCAGTAATGGATCTGAAGAGGAGACTTATTAACAGGAATTGTTTCTGTGCACGCAGCTAACCCACCACATCATAAAACCCCTATGTTAAACCTCAAGTTGAACTAATGTTATTTACAGATCAGTTAAAGGCTTGATTTATCGACATCCCTCGGCCTGTTAGAAAACCCGCACGACTCTTGAAGCGAAAACAATTCTGATTCCCTGACTCCTCAAATTGTCTCATTTTACGAAAGTTTATATGACAAATTCCATCTCCTTGTGCCAAAAATATTAGGGAAAAATTGTTACAGGCGTAGTTGTGTTTAGCAATTGCAGGCAAGTGAGTGGACTGTATCAGGATGAATTGTAGTCCTCCTGATTGTTACACGCTACTTGTCTCGCGCTATTGACCTCATTCCCCTCACCTATAGGGGCAGGAGCCTGAAAAGAACACACTATACTCTAAACTTTTTTACTAATATTTCTCTGACTGTTTTTTTTTTTTTTTACTTTGACATACTATACTTTGACTTTTTTCGACAACTATAATTGCCTTTGGGTTTCAAACTTTCTTGACATTACACCTATGACTTTTTTTTTATGATCATCCAATACTATGATTTTCTGTTGCCTTTTTTAACAGACTAAATACTTTATATGACATACTAACTTTGTCTTCACATACTATGGCCGAAACTAACACACTATGCTATGACTTTTTACGACATACGTGGCATTTTTTGTATATTTTCAACTACTAACCTGCTTTTTGTCTGCTTTTTACAACAACATATTGTGACTTTTACACTGATTCTTTGACATTACCATTACTTTCTTCTATATCACACCTGACTTTTTTCCACACCCTATACTTCAACTTTTTTGTCGATCAACTCATATACTATGACATTGACATACCCTTTTTTCACTTACTATAATAATACCTTTTGTTCAACATACTATGCTATGACTTTTTTGGGGTTTTTAAAGATACTATGAGTTTTCAGCATACTATACTAGACTTTTGACATCGAGTAATTTCAAAACACGTAAAATTTGCATAACATTAAACTAAAATAACTACGACAACAGAGTTATGTACAGTTTGTCAAAAAAAAAACATCATAGAATATTAGTCTAAATTGAACATTTTAACCTAAAACGCTGAACTGACCAATTTTCAACAGACATAACGCACATGAATAATGTTTCCCTAACATAGTGGTGGGGTGGTCAAAATCCAAAGTAGCTGACTCTAGCTTATGTTTTTTAATGTACAACAGATAATGGTGATAACTTTGCCAAAAGGATGTCATCGGTCATATTTTATTGCATGTTAATAAAATTTGAGGAAGGACCCCTAAACCCCCCTTGTTACGATAAAAAAAAAGTCGTATAGCAGTTTGAAAACTTCAAGGTATACATATATGTTTAAACAATCATAGTAGAAACAGTAATGTGACATGTCTAGTATAGTGTTACGGGTGAGTGAGGATTGAACCCAAAGCAGAGATGCGGACCGGCATGCGGGGTGGGGGGTACAGGATTTATTAACAGAAATTAAGATAACACAGGGCGCCACGTAGCTGGCAATCAGAACAAAAACGAAGAAAGTCCCACATGGAAAAATCCAAAACCGTCCGGGAAGCCAAACAAGACAAAGAACTGCACCCGGAACAATAAACTCACAGGGAGCTGCGACACAACTCTCACGAAGACATGCGTAAACAGGCAGGTGACGAACAGGCACTTCAGCGGCAATAGCCAAAACGATCGGGATCAAGACAGGGAAACACAGAGGTTAAGTACAAGAGGTGACGAGGTAAGTTTCCGCCATCTGTATATATTAAATATTGTTCTCTCCTTCATATTTTTATTCTTATATTTGTTATTTAATTATAATTAGTTCATGTATATTGTATGTATGTATATTTCGTGGCTGCTGTAACCTGTAATTTCCCATTTTTTGGGATCAATTAAATATCTATCTCTCTTCTATCTATTAATGGGAACAGTGAGACATTCAGGGTGAATTACATCAGGGCGGGGCCGGACAATCAACAAACAAAGTGAAGCGTAGACAAGACAAGACCACCACAGAAGCTGACTATCAATAAAACAGGAAACAGACTACATCGCTTACCGGGAACAGGAGACCGATCCACACAGGACCGGAAAACACTGAGACAGGAGGCAAAACCCCAACCACAACCAGTATAGTTTCGAAAAATCTTTTATTCCAGTACTGTTGTTGAAAAAATGCAGGGATGCACAAAGTTCAAAAAAAAAAAAAAGTCATAGTTTACGTCAAAAAATTTCAGAGCATTTTTATGTCGAAAAAAGTCAGAAAAAGCCATAGTATAGTAATTTCCCAAAAAAATCTTTGTGAGTATGTCCAAAACCGTCATAGTTTGAAACAAAAAATTTGAAAAACAGTCATAGAATAGTATGTCAAAAAAACTCCTCAAAAAGTCACAGTAAAGTATAGCTACAAAAAAAAAGGTTGCAGAATACAATGTCGAATGCAGTCCAAAAAAATTATAGTATAGTATTCAAAAAGTCATGTCAAAAAGTCATAGTATAGTATGCCTTGGAAAAAAAAGTCATGGAATAGTCATTGGTTTAACATAGTCATAGTATTGTGTCTATACCAAGGCATAGATAGCATGTCAAAAAAGTTTTTTTGAAAAAAAATATTATGGTATTGTTGAAAATTTGGAAAAAAGTCAGAGATAGCAATGTTTTGAAATAATGCATACAAAAGAAAAGTTATAAAAATTCTAGTAATGGCAACAAGTTCAACATATATGTCAAAGAAAAAGTCATCGTATAGTATTCGAAAACAAACAAATCATAGTATAGTATGTAAAACAAATTTGTCAAGTCATCAGAATCAGAATGGTTTGTATTGCCAAGTACTTTTTTTAACATTACAAAGAATTTGTTTGGTGTTTTGGTGGCCCGTCACCATTCTGTCTGGAACATTAAACAATAGAAGTATAAACACATAAGTATAAAGTATATGTACACCCGTATGTATTAAATATCAACTGAACAGTAGAGTACAGTGGCATAAAGAGCCAGGATGGAGTGTGGTAGAGAAGTCAGGGTGGTTCCTGGCCTTGTTGATACAGCTATTGGCTGATGGAAAAAAATGTCCATGTGGCGTGAGGTTTTTGTCCTGGGACCTCAGCTTCCTGCCAGAGGGGAGTTCTCAAAGAGTTGTGCCGGGGTGGAGGGATCAGCCACAATTTTCCACAACACGCTTCAGAGTCTGCTGTACAGGTCCTGAACACGGTAGATGCAGCCAACCACCTTCTCTGCTGACTCATTGACCGCAACATCAGATGGTGAGGAGGATGTGAGTATGGACTCATGATGGCTGTTAGAATGCACCTCATTTTCTTTGCAGGCTGACTTCTTCGCTGCGCAGGAAGTACATCTCTGTTGTGATTTCCTTGGTTATTGGAGATGGTAGTTTCCAGGAAGGCGGAAAGACTCCACGGTGGTGTCAATGTGGAGTCACAGATGGTGATGGGTCAGGTGATTCTGAGTTCCCCGGATATCCACAACCATCTCCACTGTCTGTTAGAGCGTTGAGTGCTAGAATTGTTTTGATTGCACCAGGTCACTTGGTGGTCAGCCTCCTACCTGAAGGATAGGGGTGTTGTGCCGCGACTATACTACTGCACAGAGTAAGTATGTCGAAAAAATTAAATTAAACCAAAAGTCCTAGTATACCCTGTCAAAAAATCGTAGTATAGTATGTAGAAAAAACTTGTAAAATACCAGGTGTTTTATTTTTTTTCCTTTAATCATTTCAAGTATTCATGGTGAGAAACGTGTTTGTTAGGTTAAACAGATGTTTCATTTGTCCTTCAGGGTCACATCAACCATATCCTGCCTCTGAGCAGCGCAATCACAGTCCTCTCTCTACAGGATTGATGTCATCATGACCTTCGCCACTGAGTGGACCAATCACATGCGTTTTTTTTTTTCTCTCTTGATGCCAAATTGTCAACAACCTATCCAACTGTTTGAACAGTCAGATGCTTCATTTCAGACTGTTTAAATAACTTCTTCTAATCCATCCGATTCTCAGTGTCTCATTAACACACACACAGTTTTATACCAGCTGATCAAACGCTAACATAAAGGGCTTTTAACCTTTTTTAACGTTGTCTCCTCTAGCACTCGCGTTAATCTGTGTTTATTTATGATGAGAACATAGCATAATGATCATTAGTTCCAGACAACCACATGTTTATTTCTTAAAAATCTAAACTACTTCAGATGTTTTTTTTGGCTAAAAGGGACTACATTTCAAAACAGTTGACTAGTTTTAATAATGATGTTTAAGAGAGTTTGATTAAGGGTCTGAATCTTCCTTTTGTAAATCGGTGACAGCAAACTGAATAACGCACAAGGGAACGGGGAAGAGGCAATCTCACGGGCCGACCGCATGACAGGCATGATCTGACAAAGGACAAAGAAAACACGGGTTCAATACAAGAGGTTTCACGAGGTAAGGCCACCCCTAATCAACACTTTATTACACATGAATGGAAATCAGCCCATTTATAAAACATGATCAAATTATTCTCATTTATTAAAACGTTATAAATCTCACCAAAGAAGATTCGAACCCTAATCAAAACCTCTTAAACATCATTAAAACTAGTTCAACTGTTTTTAATGTATTCCCTTTTATCTAAAAAACATCTCTGAAGGGTATTTTTAAGATTTTTTTGTCTTACGAAATAACATTTTTGTTTCTGGAAATCTAATGATTCTTATGCTATGGTTTCTCATCATAAATAAACCAGCTTAACGCTGATTATCTAAGAGACAACGTTAAAAACAGTGTAAAAGCCCTTTATTGTTAGCGTTGATCGCTGGTATATAAACTGTCTGTGTGTTAA
This sequence comes from Etheostoma spectabile, assembly GCF_008692095.1. Lineage (NCBI taxonomy): Eukaryota > Metazoa > Chordata > Actinopteri > Perciformes > Percidae > Etheostoma > Etheostoma spectabile. Next base: position 16,570,367 of record NC_045752.1, on the reverse strand, counting down.
TGGACACCTGAGAATCGGATTGATTAAAACGGATTCAACAATCTTGAAAGAAAGCATCTGACTGTCAAACATTGTTGGTAGTTGTTGAAACATTGAAATTTTCGGTCGGTGAGACGTCAGGTGAAGCACATCAGCGGGGCTAGACAATCGACAAAGCCACTAAAGCTAGACAAACTAGACCAAACAGGGCCTGTTTCAACAAAGCGCAGCTTGACGTAGTGTGACCTGCTCCTCATTGCGGCTTAAATCGTTTGCACGTTTGCCTGAGCCAGGATTAACGGTGGTCTATGTCCCAGCCGTGTGAGATAGCTGTGATAAGTGCAACTTTCACGGTTTCTCAATAGACCACTGTATCCGCATCACAGATTTTACCTGATGCAGAAGTGGAAAGACGCAGCGCCATATGTTTTTCACCCAATGATCAGCGCTTCTAATGACAGTAACGAGTAGGGAAGAATATGTAAAAAGGGAACTACGGCTTTTCTTCAACGGGAGAAAAAAAGCCCAACATAGCGGACCCACTGGAATGTGTGGGGTTTAAAAATATAAGCCTCGCTTCAAAAGATAGCAGAGGGAACTAATGGTTCCTCGGGAAATGGACGCAAGGACTTTATGCTCAATTTCAAACCCTTATTCCCAACGTGATAACAGGTTTTTACAACATGCATACTCTTTATAAGATAGGATATAATATAAAATCAGCGAAACACATGCCGAAGACAATGATAACTGTTAAACCGTTTATTTCGGATCAGAACCGCAGCTGATTTTGACACCTGAGACTCCAGGATTAATCTTAGCCTGGCTGTTAGCCCTTCATGGACCAGCTAGCCACAAATAATAAATCTCCAATGGGGGGTACTTGGCTGGGCTTTACATTCAATCTGGTTTCGCGCAACCGAGTTCAAAGCTAAATTCATCCAGGGGGATATCTTGATCTCTCCCGTCTTGACCCTTTATCCTAGTTTCGTGCAACAGGCTCAAGGAGGCCAAATAAAGGGAAACACACACCCAACACAAAAACACCAAACCACACAGTAGAGTAATGTCAAAACAGCTGATGTAAAAATCATAGTATAGTATGTTTTAAAAAACCGTCATAGTATAGTAATTTCGAAAAATGTAAAAAAAAGTCATAGTATGGTGTTTGAAAACAGTCAAAAAGTCATAGTATAAAGTAGTTCGCACAAAAGTCATGGTATGTCATTTCCAAATAAATGTTGGAACAAGTCAAAAAAATCATAGTATAGTATGTTGAAAAAAGTCATAGTACAGTATGTCAAAAAAAAGTCAGATTCTAGTATTCAAAAAAAATTGAAAAGTCATAGTATAGCCTGTCAAAATAAATGATGCAAAGAAGGTCTATTACAGTCTGTCGACAATTTAAAGTATAGTATTCGAAAAAAGTCATAGTATAGTATGTTCGAAAAAATCTATAAGCATGTCAAAATAAATGAAAAATCATAGTAATAGTATGTCGAGAAGTCTTGATAGTACATTCCTGTTGCAAAAGTCAAAGTATATTAGTTTAAAACAGTCATATTATATATGTCCAAATTAATGATGAAAGTCCATAGTACAATGTGTTGACAAGTTAAAGTATGTATGTTGAAAAAAGTAAAAAAAAAGTCATAGTTAAGTATTCCACTAATGATGAAAATTCCTAGTACGTTTGGTGACAAGTTAAAGTATATTAATGTCGCAAAAAGTAAAAAAAAGTCTAGTAATAGTAATGTCAAAAAATTGCCATGTGCTCCTCAGTATTTAACAGCACTACACATCACATGCCTCCGGGTCAGTGGTCTTGCCCAAGGACCTTTGACATGGGATTGCAGGCCAGGGCTATCCACCAACCTCCGTTGCCCGGCAGCGTTGTACCATTGAGCCACATCCGCCATAGCATGTTGAAGCAATTAAAGAAAGTAATAGTAGTATGTCAAAATAATGCTGAAAAATCCTATTAGTATTTTGAAAAAGTCCAAAAAAGTCAGAGTATCGTATGTCAAAAAAGTCATAGTCTAGTATGTCCAAAAAGTCAAAAAAAATCATAGTATAGTATTAGACTAAAGTCTAGTATAGCATTCAAAATAAATGTGAAAAATCAGAGTATATATAGATTAGATATATAGATAGATCGATAGATTTTCTTGATTCCAAAACCTGTGAAATATTGTGTTACATATATAGCAATGTCGAAAAAAAGTCATTTTGATAGTACAGTATTTGGAAAAAAGTGATAGGAGAGTCAAAAATTAATCCTAATAATATGACGAAAAAGTCTAGTATCGATTTTGAAAAAAGTCAAATCATCTATATAGTATATCGAAAAATTCAAAAAAGGTCATGGTATATATGTCGATTTAGTCAAGAATAGTATGTTGCAAAAAAGTCCGCAAAAAAATCATCATATAGTTACGCCGAAAAAGTTGAAAAAAGTCACAGTATAGTATTCGAAATAAAGTCATACTATAGTATTTTTAAAAGGTCTAAAATGTCATTGTATGTGAAAAACAGTCATATACTACTAATTTGGAAAAAGAATTAGTCATCGTGTTGTGAAGAAAGGTAACGTATAGTATGGCGCGAAAAATTCATATACAGTCCATCCATCCATCAATCCGCAATGTCAAAATAAATGATATAAAAATCATAGTACAGTATGTCGATAAAAAACGTCATAGTCTAGTATGTCGAAAAAAGTCATGTATGCATTTTTATTTTTAATATTATCAAAAACATCATAATTGCAATACTGAAAAAAAAATTTCATACAATAGTATTTTTTAAAAAAAAATTGTATAAGTGCGTCATAATAAGGTCATAGTATAGTAAATGGCGAGAAAAATTCCTGTTAGCTAGCACAAATTTTGAAAAGGTTATTATATAGTATGTTTAGAAAAGTCAACCGCATAGAATTCCAAGAAGTCATTGTGTAGTTGTTTAAAAAGTGATAACAAGACATAGTATAGTATGTCAAAAACGTCATTGTATAGTATGTTGAAAACGTGATAAAACACTGTCATAAGAATTGAAATTTTTATATTCTGACGGAACTATGCAGAGCTCTATTTTTTGATATGACATCATTACTGGCTTTGGTGGCTGACCAATCCAGTGCAGGCATTTATATACCGCACCACTCATTTAAAAAATAAAACATTAATGATTTTTGACTCGTGGTGTTTCCAAAACTTTATGAAAATAACAATTTGTAAAATAGTAAATGTTGCGCCCCGCCCTCCTCCCGCCCTGGTCTGTCACTCCCGTCAGCTGATGCAGATCTCTCTTGGTGCAGGAGCTACCTTTCATGTAAAACCCAGCAGCCCCGCAGGAGCCTTCCTCATTCATAATCAGCTGCTGTTCTGGTTCTATGGGAGAGTCACAGTCGGCGAATCGCTGTAGTTCTTCCGGTGTCGATATCATCCCATTCGCGCCGTCTTCCTCTTTCTGACAAATTCAAACACCAATTTTCCATTTCAGCTTT
>NC_045752.1:16566709-16566858 GCF_008692095.1 Etheostoma spectabile | reverse complement strand
AGCTAACATTTGCATGTGTTCAGCGTCGCAGTCAGTATTTACTATACGCTATATAAAGCACATGAACTTTGGCAACCATGATTACACACCACAACATGTATGCTGTGTACCGTTTGTGTTTCAGAGCATTCACGCTTTGCAAAATCGCC
>NC_045752.1:16557467-16566698 GCF_008692095.1 Etheostoma spectabile | reverse complement strand
TCTGGTGGGCGTTGTCCAACCGGTGAAACCTCTGGTTTTGACTACTGTGCTTCGTTTAATCTGTATGAGAGTCACAGAGAGGCTTATGACAACGACTGGGATGCATGTGGGCCAGCAGAGCAGGGGGGGACACGTCCCAGGGTGCAGAGGAAGAAGACCGGGAAGTTTGGGAGGGTTTGATGCGCTACTTGAAAAGCTAAATAAAAACTTTTGTATATTATTGTCGTTTTTTTAAAGTAACAGGTGGCAATATTGGAAACGACATGAAGCCGCTGTAGCCCGAACAGTTGAAAAGTGAGAATAGTGCAGAGAGTGGATAATCTGTCGGTGTCCGGCTAGTTTGTAAATGTCCCGTTTGTTCTGGACACACACTCGCACTCTTGTTTGCTAACAACGCAGTCATAAGTGACAATTCTCTCCGACCAACCAGCAGTCTGCAGGTTTTCACGTCAACCTTTGGTATCGCCTCGGCTCGCTTGGAACCTCGACTGAGGTAGTACTAAAAAAAGTACTGGTAGCGGGGCCCAGGGATTTTTTTCATAAGGAAAACCAAAAAAGCGAAGTAGAGCCGTGGCGAGTCAAGTAGATACCACGCAGTGGAAAACCGCCATAAATCACACTAGGTTCCCACATGATACCAATACTGTGTGAATAGGGTTAAGGATAGTTAAATCACAATATATGGTGCAAATTAAAATTATTTACTGTAAAACTTGCTCTGATGTCCTTAGACAACAAAATGTTATTATATTTTAATATTTTTTTTCTATTTTCACTGAGTTAAATCTTTTAACCAACAGCAATCCTGATCATAACTACCAAATATACATTATGTTCAGAATTTCAACACATGAAATGCCAGCTTATACATAATGCCACTGTTGCAGGCATTGGTTTTGGTGCATTGCATTAACACTGCAGTGCTCCATGATACAGCAGCAAAGCCCCTGGTAGAAACCAGGAAAAATGGCACATATTTGCTCCATAGGGCAAACATGAGAAAATCTCTCAATCTGGTGGAAAATAGTAAAAATAAATTGAAAATTTTGAAACCAGGCCCCTAGATTGAAAGCCTGATATAATAATGCATGTTTTTATGCTGTAATGGCATTTTGTCCTTAAGGGTTTTGTGTCTATGTCTATTTTAGCTACACAGTTTATTATAGACTAATTTGAAGAGCTGAGGTTAATCTTCCAAAATTAAAAATCAATCTTACAAAATGAAAAATGTGTTCTTTTGTATTAACTATTTCTTTTTTTTCCAAAAAGAGGGCTTCAGATGACTAACAATTACTCAGAGTAAACAATTGGAGATTGGAGAGGCATATCAATTACTTACTGTTACAACTTAAATACATATTAAAAATTGTCATAATTATTCACTGAGAGTAACTAGGTCAGGAGAACAAAGAATACATATGACATGCAGTAACTTAACACAATAAGGTGGACAACTACCAAAATGAACATGGAGAAAGTGGTAAAGTTGAAGTAGTTGTTACTGAACCTAAAGAGCCAAGCTGTGCTGCTAAATGCCTGAGAGGTTCACATTACACTAGTTTTTGTATTTTCTGCTTTATTCTTCTGTTTGCACAATACACACACAATAGAGCTCTCTCTCTCTCTCTCTCTCTCTCTCCCTCTCTCTCTGTCTTTCTCTTACACTTACACACAGTTCTCCAGTGTCTGTCCCGGTCCCTCTCAGACGGCCTTAGCAAGTTGTTGTCAGAGTGGGAAGTGAACCTTGCGGCCAGTGCAGACATCCGTCTGCTTGACTGCTTTCAGGCTATTACAGCCAGACAAATGCACTCATTGAGCCATCATCTCCTCCACACATGCACACGCTCACTCTCACACTCACAGACATCCAGATTCCCACCTACACTCTTCCAGACACGGCGGGAGCTAAAGGGGTGTGGGATTACCTCTGTGATGAATGAAATGTGCTAATGATGGATGAATGCCTAGCTGGCGGCTGACAGCAGTCGTACATTAGAAAGCGCTTGGTAAATAAATAACTCCCTTACACACACATAAGCATACACACATAAACAATTCTCCCTGCGACTGACGTGTTCCCAGCTCAGGTCGAGGCTTTGAGCACTATAAAATGTGTGGTTTTGTGTGTGTGAAAAAGAGAATAGAAAAAGCAAGTGTCCTATCCAGTGAAATTCATTTGTTTGCAATACGAAGGAAGATATAAGCTGTCTTGGTTCTGTGTATTCTGTTGCCACATTTGTGGTTGTGTCTTACATGTACACATTCTGAAACATTATGTATCTGAATTTTTTAGAAAGACAAATCTGGCATCAGATAGAGAGGAACCAATATTTTACAGACACAGGGGGAGGAATTCTATTTCATTTTTGGAATTATTTTTTTAACTTCTTTAGAGAAATAATAACTGTAGAAGATTTCCATTTGGTGTGCTTTGGCTCCCAGCAGTAATTATTGACAAGAAGATGGTTTCAAGGTTTTGTTTGCTTTTTAAATTGCGTATACCTCAGTAGTTGAATGAAACTCTTTCATTTTCATCTCACCAGTGTACCGACGTAAACACACAGAGCTGCAGTCAATTCAGCTGGAGCTGCAGAGTCCAGATTGCAAGCTCAGTAAGCTGCGGGCATCCACCATCATGACCGACTACAACCCCAACTACTGCTTCGCTGGCAAAACGGCATCGGTCAACGACCTGAAGGAAGTACCGCGCCGCAATATCTCCCTGACCAGGTAAAAGAGCCTGGATCAAAGGTCCACAACCAACATTCTTGTTACTTGGGACATTGTGAGTTCATCATTAACAAATTCAATATGAGTTGAATACACCTGTGTACATCTGTGGTGAAATGTCTGACTCAAGGAAACCAGTATCTGAGCATACATGACATATCGAGCAGTTAACTAATGAAAGTCCACTGGTACAAACTGTTAAAATGGGCTGGACTCATAAAAACAGCACGGTGTGAAAAGTATCCGTTTAAATAAAGCCTAAAATGATAAAGTGGGAAGTCTCAGTGGCTGTACTTTGGGAAATTATTTTTTTTGCAGGACTCGTTTCAATTTTTAATATATCTTTCATATGTTTGTAGTTCACCACTTTATCATTCTGGTTCCTAATCTTTGTGATTCATTATTTTTCTTGTGGACCCATGAATATATTCCACCATCTAGATTTAAGTCATGAATCTATGCATTGGCTGCAAAGGGTGCTACAAAATCTAAACTATAATTCAGTGTCAAAGTACACCACTTTGATTTGCAGTAGGATGTCACACGGAGACAGTTATTTGCTGGACTGAAAAGCAGGTGAAACACTAATTTTGAAAAATAACTGACTACAGTAGCATCTCATTTCTTTAGTACTTAGCTCCATAGGTTATCATTCTTCAGACACAGAGGGTTTATTGTTGTTTACTGTTAGCTGCTTCTAATGTCTTCAGTCTAGATATCTTGGGTCTTGTATGCACCCCCTGTGTGAAAGTTTCAGCTTAATGTCTAAAATATAAATGTAATTGTAAATAATAAATGCATTTGTGTGCCTTCAGGGGTTTGGGTCATGGTGCTTTTGGTGAAGTCTATGAAGGGCTGGCAGTGGGGATACCGGGTGAACCGAGTCCACTGCAGGTGGCAGTCAAAGTGAGTTCTCACCCAGTGTCACACTTCTATAGGGGCTTCTAAACTAATAACACATCATCCACTTTATTTCTAAGAATAGTTTCATTCACTCTTTGGATTGGAGATCATGAGTTATATTTTGCATTGCTGTTTACAGCACAATGCTGTTTCGCCTCTCTTTAACTTTCTCACAGTATGGTCAGTGTCATGGAGATATGCATCAGACACTAAAAAATACAATGACTTAATAATACAATAACTACTTTATATCAAATTTATAACAATTCAATTTTTTTTAATGTAAAATAGACCCTCCCTGAGGTTTGCTCTGAGCAAGACGAATTGGACTTCCTCATGGAGGCTCTAATAATCAGGTATGAGGCACTTTGACAATTGACTAAATTCTGTCCCTCAAACATTGCCAATAAAGCCATTTAATAATACATGTTTCCCATGCTGTGTTTGGTCCCTGCAGTAAGTTCAGCCACCAGAACATTGTGCGTTGTATTGGAGTCAGTCTGCAGGCCATGCCCAGGTTCATCTTGCTGGAGCTGATGGCCGGAGGAGACCTCAAGTCTTTCCTGAGGGAGACCAGACCCAGGCTGGTAAGACACCCTGTTATCACGCTCAAGTGCTTGAATAGTGCATTTATTTTTTTTAACACTTTAAGCTACAACTGTGTTCTTGAACACACTATAATCCAAGTTAGAGCAGTCAGACTTTCATCTAGATGTTTTTCTTTCCAACCACAATGGGTACTACCGCAGGCTTTTTCCAGATCTGCCTCTGATAAATTCATTAAAATTGCATTCTGGGTATTTCTTTGTGTGATTAGGAGCAACCGTCCAGCCTGACCATGGTGGACCTTCTCAATGTGGCCAGAGACATTGCTAAGGGCTGCCAGTATCTGGAGGAAAACCAGTTTATACACAGGTACTTCACCAGATGACTGTACATTTTTGCATATGAATATGCAAAACCAACAGTGTGTTGGCATACACGAATAGAGCACATGAAACTATGTATTGTATTCTGCTGCACTATATTCATCCTACCTAAACAGATAAATAAAACAAAAAACAAAACAAACAATATGCATCACAAATGGGTATGCATATACAGTACATATGGATTGAAAATGGGCAAAGGAACAAACTAACAGTCCACATTTATTTGCCGACTTCTACTCAGAATTACTAACTGACTGCATTTGTCCAAGCGTAACATATGGACTCTGCATGCCTTTTGTTATGATAGCAGAAAGGACAAGTGACGGGTTTAGCATCAGAGCAGCCAGATGGGGTAGCCGGCTTGCCTTTTTACGGTCTGTATCCAAGGCACAAGTGTCCTTCTGTATCTATATTCACAGCGGTTGCTGAACCGGAGGATGTGACTAAAGAAATTCTTTTCCTGAATCTGTCTCGCGAAGATCTCTTTCATGGATGTCTGTGAGGAAAGTCAAGTACATGTCAAAAAATGATCAGGTCGCAATTGCTCCCACAATTACATCAAGACAAGTACACTGTATCCCTTTTCCTTCATGTCTCTCTTTGACTTCCTAAGAATTGGCCGATGACAAACAAGACCTTGTTTGCCCCATCGTGGTACAGTAAAGCCCCATTAATCCATCCAATGGCTGACTCTTCTCCAGAGCTTCTGCTTTTCTGCCTTTAAACCTGTATTAAACCTGTATTAAAATTCATCCTAACACTGTCCTTGAGGCTAATTTCAATTTTTATGGAGATGTGTTTACTCTAGGTTGAGTAAAGGGCAGCTGAGTGAGATAGGGTGGAAGAGTAGCTGCTACTCAGAAAATGTAGATTTTCTCAGGGATTAGAGGGTTGAATGATGAGCTGTGGTGTTCTTCAACATGTTAAATCACGGCTTTAATGAAGAATATACTCTGGATTTTTTGTGTTTCTATGCTTTTTTCCTGTGGTGGTTTAATCTGTTTTTTTTTTCTGGCCAGTGGATTATTTGATGTTTATCTTACATTACTGTATTTACCAACACTGTGCTGAGGAGAGTCTGGTAGTTTACTGCAACCTCAGGTGTTAAAATAGACTAATAACAGAGATTGTTCTTTAAGTGCAGCAGTAAAATGGGTGTTTAAGCTGCTGCAGTTAAGATTTGCTGTAAATAAGGTCTACAGTATGAAGCCAGTTAATAACGGCCTGCTCTCACATCACTGGGCTGCATGTACAATAGCACTGTGTCCTTCCCTTAAGCCCTCAGCCAGCAGTCTGTGACAGCTAATGCTGCATTTCTTGTTCTTGCCTACAAGCAAAAGCAAATCATTTACATGGATTCCTTTTAGCCATTTAACAAGGATTTCTTGGATTTACCAATAGCACCTCATGAGAAAGAACTTGTTAAAGTATGCTGATTGTAGTCATACCGTAATAGAAATGATTCAGTTTTTTAGATGCCCCTAAATAGATTAATTAACTCACTTCTTGAATAGAAAGAGTTGTGGTATGATACCACAATGTACTCTCTGTAGCTGGTTTGATAACTCAGTTTACTCATTTAACTGATTTAGTCTAAATTTGATTTAGACTGAGAAGCAAATGTTGACTTCATTTCATACTAAATTATTTAATGTCAAACTTGGAGTTGTACTTTAATATTACAAGTTGAATTGTTTCAAATACTTCTGACACATTGAAGTGGGGCAACCAGGCATCATGTATTCCCTGCCTTTAAAAGCTCTCAGTTTTAATCAGTCTAAACCTTTACTTTATCCTCGTTTTGTCATTTCACATCCCCAGTTCATCAGTGTGGAGGCTAAACATCTAAACAATGTGTTGCTGTTTACATACAGTCAGACTTGAGTTTTTCATTTCTTTTCTCATGATCTAGTTTTAAGCACAGTGTCACTTTATGTTAGCCTGACAAGCCAGACCCACATCAAGATGTTGAGTCTGGGAACTCACCATTGGCAGGGCTCAATCTGAGGGGTTGGATAAACGGTTGTCTTTCAAATTCCCTCGCACGCAGTAGGATAGTGCTACCCTATCTGGTTGTCAAAACTCCAAACACATCTTCCTTTTTTTTAAATTTAACTTCAGTGCTTAACTCCAAGTCTTCCACAGTCGCGGCCAAAGACTATTCGAAAGACCACTGTTCGCCTGCAGCAATCTTTTTAGTTTTCAAGTAGCAGGGAATTCACACGGCACTTTGTCGTTCTTATGTTTAGGCCGCCCACCGACTCTACAAACAATGTGATTGGCCAGAATTTGTTTTTTCCAGGTTGCAAGCCAACGGAGAGTTGCTAGACTGACCCTGGCAGCAAATTACATATGCTGCCATTAGGGTGCATCTAGATTTGTAGGCTAACCTTATGTTATTTTGATGTTAAATTTTGGGTATTTATTGTACAGAGTGCACACTTGTCTATAGTGGGATGAGAAGCAATGTGCTCATAATGTCACTTCTTTAGATGTTAAGAAAGTTAGACGCCTGGGGAGCAGAGTACAGTGTGTGTACTCTGTTTTCTTTTCCCCAGACAGGAGCAGAAAATCCTGTGGGAACTACTGTATTTTTCTCAAAGAATAACTAACCCCACTGCAGTGCAAATATGATTGTTATGAACTTTCTCTAACACACTCTGCCTGCAAATACTACGGAACATTACAATTTTTCCTCTGGATGCACCATGTGGGCAGAGCTATAAAGGCACTGTAGGAATCTGTAAACTTTATCAGCTTCTCCAGTGCAACTTGGTAGTTACACTGAACTTCAGATCCCACAGGGGTCTGTAGGAGTTTCACACATGGAGCTCTCTTATAGATGCAAAGATATGAAACTAATCAAGAGATAATGCATGAGAAAAGCTGTTTGAATGTCTGTGTTCAGTAACTCTTATATACTCTGTCCTAGGGTTTAATCCCTGGAATACACATCTAAACTATTTCCTGAGCCATATAACAACAGGAAAAAGGAAAAAAACATTCAGGCATAAACCAAATAGGCTAATACATACAAAATATACATATCAGTACAGAAAGTCCTTTATGTAGTCCAACTTAATAGAATGGCTTTTAAAAAAGTGACAAATGACTTGCTTTACCAAATTTAATTTGTTTATCGTATGAAACATTGTCTACATCCCACCTACTCTGAGCAGTAAGATTCCAAGCAACTAACTTGGCATTTTATATTGCTGCAGCTATGGCAAAGTTCACCTGTATGCAAAGTTACTATATGTTATATTCAGTCTAATGTTGATTTACATAAATGCTGTCAATCCAAGCAGTAAGTACATTCAGTGACCTGACCAATGTGTTGTTTTCATCTTTCAGGGACATTGCAGCTCGGAATTGCCTACTGACCTGCAAAGAGCCGGGCCGTGTGGCCAAGATTGGCGACTTTGGAATGGCTCGAGACATTTACAGGTACAGTTGACTGACTGATGTATGACCACCTTGGCTGGCTCAAAATCCAGACCAGGCTCAGTTGAATTTGAATCTAAATAAGTTCCTAAGTGGGTTTCGAGACCAAGTAACAGAAATAAGAAAAAGAAGCCCTGAATCTTTGTAAAAACAAATATGTGGGGGAACATATAGTGAGCATGCACTAGATGAACAGTTCTATGGAGTAATCCCAAGGCTGGGCTAAAAAATGGCAGTTCAAACCTTATAGTTAAGGTATCAGAATCAAATCAGTTGTGTTCAACAATTCCACTAAATACCCAGGATTAGCGTTATTGTTGAGGAATAGTATTATTATTGCGTTGCAGAGATACAGTGGGCCTCGAAAGTTTGGAATTTTTTTTTTATTAATGTGCATGGAGAAACCAAGAAAAGATGGGGAAATCTCCAAATAGCATCAAATGACAGATTAGTCATTCATATAATATGTCACAAATAGTTAGATTTTATTTCCATCATTTACACTTTCATAATAACAGAAAACCAAAAAATGGCGTCTGCAAAAGTTTGGGCACCCTGCAGAGGTAATACATTGTACTGCCCCCTTTGGCAAGTATCACAGCTTGTAAACACTTCTTGTAGCCAGCCTAGAGTCTTTAAATTCTTGTTTCAAGTGTCTTCTCCCATTCTTCCTTACAAAAGTCTTCAAGTTCTTTGAGATATCTCGGCTGTCTGTCATGCACTGCACTTTTAAGGTCTACCCATAAATGTTCAATTATGGTGAGGTCAGGAGATTGTGAAGGCCATGGCAAAAACTTTCACTTTACGCCTCTTTATTTAATCCACCGTAAATTTTGAGGTGTCTTTAGGATCATTATCCATTTGTAGAAGCCATCCTCTCTTTAACTTCAGCTTTTTCACAGATGACATCAAGTTAGCGTCCAAAATTTGCTGAAATTTTATTGAATCCATTTTTCCTTCTACTCGTGAAATGTTCCCTGTGCCACTGGCTGCAATACAACCCCAAAGCATGATTGATTCACCCCATGCTGAACACTTGGACAGAGATTCTTTCCATTAAATTCTGTGCCCTTTCTTCTCCAAACGTACCTTTGCTCATTCCGGCCAAAATGTTCCATTTTAACCTCATCAATCCACAGAACTTGTTTCCACAATGTTCATGTGTTAATTTGCAAACTTCAAATGCTGATTTTTGTAGTGAGGACGTAGAAGAGGTTTTCTT
>NC_045752.1:16544313-16557457 GCF_008692095.1 Etheostoma spectabile | reverse complement strand
TGACTCTTCCATGAAGACCATATTTGTACAAGCATCTCTATAGTGGAATGGTGTAGCCCAACTCCAGTGTCTGCCAGGTCTTTCTGGATGGATCGTGCAGTCAAACGTTGGTTTTGACATGCTTTTTTCACAATCTTGCAAGTGGTTTTGTCTGATATTTTTCTTGGTCCGCCAGATTTTGCTTTAACTTCCACTGTTCCTGATGACTGACATTTCTTAATTTCATTCCAAACAGAGGGTATTGGCATCTAAAAATGCTTTGCTATCGTCTAATAGCCTCCTGCTTTGTGAGCGTCAACTATTTTCAGTTTCAGTTTTCTAGACAACTGCTTAGAAGAATCCATGGTAATGATTGTTGGGGCAAGGTCAGATGAGTCTGGGCATTTAAAACCTTAAGATTGACATCACCTGGTCTTTCCAGACGACGATTGAGAACAATTCTGAACATAAACATAACTCGTCTTAAGCCATTTGAAGAAATCACTATTGTGAAAGTGCTTTTATCACCATCTCACTGTCATACCGATGCCTTTTGTTAATCTACATCAGCTAATCTATAACCCCAATGGCACCTCATTATTCTTAGCGGAAACTTTTTAATATAGCTACCAAAATTTCACGTGACACCCTTTAAATGAATGCACAATCCAGCAGGGAAATATTGCAAGCCTTTCATCTAGTAAGAAAATAGAGTAAGGGAAATATGTCACAGCATTCAGCTATATCAACGCAGCACTTTTGAATTATCCGATGGAAAGTCACACAAGAGCAAAGTCACTTTCAGAGCATCCGGAAAAGACTGTTGCACAATACCCCTGGGGAGTCGCATTAGGAGCACTTGATTTAATTGCTGATGTCAGTTTTGCAGGTGCCTCGATGTGATTTTGTTTTTATCTCTCAGCCTGGAGTTGTGGTGCCCGGGATTTCTTTTATTATCATTGTTATTATTTTCAGAGGGGAGGGATGGTTGTATTGTGCGCTACGCCTTTGGTGTGTTTCATAATGTGGCCCTCCTGCTATGTGACAAGGGACACAGGAGTTTCTTTGAGGCCATCACAGGGGATGCGCGTCACAGGGAGGGACCAGGACAAGGATTAATGTCAGCTTTTTATATTCTGAGAGCAGAGCCACAGGCGTACTTGCACATGGTATTCCATGGACTTCCTCTAACACGCCTGCTTGCACACCAGTAATGCGGCGGTAAATAAAAAGCTGGGTAAACAAAAGCTTCCAGTCAGTAATCATCCCGAGGTAAACAGCTGCCACTATGAAGAGAAATTAACTGTGCTTTCAGAAAAGAATTAGTATTTTGCCTGAAATTACCATATTCTTATAGGAACTATTAATAGTGATGTATAGCATGACTTGAGGTTGTATTTATTAATGTCTGCTGCACACACACACACACACACACATACATGCACACATAGTAAAGGCAGAATAAAGACATTCAACTCAATGAACAGACCCAAGTATTAGGCTCCACATTGTGTCTTCAAGAGCATGTTCTTCTATCTTCCTCTCCCTTCAACGCCCTGTCGCTTACTGTTTTATTGTTTAGAGTTTTTGCCTCTAATGCTCTCTATCTTCCAGCTTCTCTTCTGCACACTGAATTGCTCACACAGAAATAGACACACACACACACACACACACACACACACACAAATGGAGGTGTTAAATATATATAACACCTCCATTTGTGCTATAGATTTCCTGGGACTGTATTTAAGCCTTCCTAATCTGGAGCTCAGCTTTCAGTCTGTGTTGGTGGTGTTAACAGTAGTAAAAATATGTCCATAAACCCCAATGCTAAAAATAAGAGGTTGATCCACTGATAGGATTATCAGTCTTATGCTTTCCATTTCACCATCCCTCAATCTTTTCAAAATATCCAAGTATTTTCTAATGGGCAGATAACAGAATGAATAGTGATGACCAAAAGTTTCATGTGTCCTGGTCATTTTTTTTTAAGATGTTTTTCACTTGAAGAGGTCAGAAAAGATGGCAGATGTAACTATATTACAACAAAGAAGTCTGGCTTTTGTGGACACCTTAACACAGAAATTAGCCTTTTAACAGCAGCAAAAGTAGGATCAATTGAGAGCACACTGCCACAGCTGTTTAATCTAACAGCATCTTTTTGAGGACAGCCCACTGTTTACTTTATTGGGATAGACAGAAGGCATTATTAGATGAAAAATAGAGGGTTACTGCTAAGTAAAGAAGATGGTGGCAGAATTAGGCCTAAAAATGGAAAAGGAAACTGATTCCCATCACTGAATTGATTGTGTTATTCTAAGTGATAGATGAGGGCATTCTGTGTGACTGCCCTGCGGGGGTTCTTAGCTATTCTGTCAAGCAAACACACTCAACTGTGTTTTTTTTTTTTTTTGTCTTCTTTGATTATGTGTAATTTTTTTTCAAGGCTAACTTCTTATGCCAATAGATTGCTAAGTATATATTTCCCTTTTAGCCATATTATCTGACAGCCTATCATCTATATTCATCTCTGCTTATTGCTCCCCTGAAGACACACAACTGTAGCCCTGACCAAATAATGAGTGCTGTCTCTTATTTGCTTTGAGTCGATATTGCGGAAAATGCAGTTGTTTCTTATCTATTTAACATTCAAACCTGAATTTCCATGATTGTAAATATGACACCAAAAAGCTGGTTTAAGCAAGTCACAAACACAGCAAAATAATGCTTTGTTTTGTTTTTGAATGATGTTGACTTGCCTCACCTGGCTCAGTTAAGAAACTGAGGCTTGGCTGCATCTCTTTTAGCTTCCTGGCACTAGTTGCATATTATTTTTGGATGTCACTTTTACAGATTACTTTAAAGGCGTAGCTCTGGCTTTTAAAAGTATTTCAGTCATTTTTGCCCCTGGTGAGCAAGAGCACAGCTTGAAATCAGCTTGAAATCCTCCTAACTAAACACAAAATATGTGATGGGTCATGCAGCCCAAGCCTATAGGCTTGGATACGATATCTGAGGAGCTCAGGCTGCCAAAACCACTATCTTTTTTTTGCTTGTTGTCCCATATTTCATATCCAAGCTGTTTTCTCCTTTGCAACTCTGTTTTTGATGTGTTTGCCATTCTTTTCTTTTCTGTATTTTTTTGTTTTGTTTTTAGCTTTTTTTGTCGAGGGATCGCCAACTGAGCACAATGCTCTTTTTTCATCCCGCTTCACATTCAAACCTGGGAGCTGCCCATTGTAATTGCAGTCCTTTCCTGTGCAGCCATGTGCAGCTCCAGCAGAGACGTTGGTGCTTCACTTACTTGTCTAGTTTTTGAGGGCGAAGAGAAAGACTCTGCTACTGCTTTACTTTCCCAAAATACCCAGGGATTGGAACTGGCAACCATCCAGTCACAAGCCTGCTATTGCAGTCCTGTTTATTATAAAGCAGTTGCCATGTTTACGAACAGCTGCTAAGGGGAAAAAGTGTCATTTTTATGACTAAAGCACTTAGGGCAAACCGATTTACTCCTCTGCAACAACAAACGATGCCAAATTATGCTTTTTCTCAGCCAGACACACCACTTAACTCGGCTCTTGATGTGCGTCCATCTTTTTGTGTGGACGCCTTAATGGATGGGGAGCTGAGCAGCATGAATACAGTTTGTGTCTGTCCTCACCGTGTGTCTAGAGCAGGGCGAGATGAACCAGGCAGTGACCTCCATCAGCACCAGCATTCAGATACATCAGATAATTTCTCGACCAACGCCAAGCGTAAGTCAGCCTTACAAAATGGCTCAGACAGGGTTTGACCTGGCAAAAAAATCTCCCTCTTCTCTCTTGGCAAGATAAGGATTTCTTAGAGGGTCTCTCACACCAACATGTTAGGAAGCTGCAAGTATGATTGGATCGGAGTGCTGATAAAGCCACGGACTATCGGTGAATTAATTGCTGGATGTTAGATTTTTTCTCATATTTATTTTTTTTACACTCTGCTTTTGAGGGCAGTGGTGTTGCCATGGTGATGGTGCTGCAAACTGCAGATGCTTGTTTTCATTTTACAATTGTTCCCTTTTTTAATTGTTTTACTATTCTGTGTGTGTGCGTATGTGTGTGTGTGTGTGTGTGTGTGGCATGCATGCTTGCATAGGGCAAGCTATTACAGGAAGGGTGGGCGTGCCATGCTGCCAGTGAAGTGGATGCCACCTGAAGCCTTTATGGAGGGCATCTTCACATCTAAAACAGACACATGGTGAGAATCTCTCACACTTCTCTTTACCGGGCATCAGTACAGACTGAGCTCACCCACACTGTGATTTCTATAATTCTAGATTCCTATATTTCACACTCAGATGTCTGATGTCCCTACCTGCCCCTTGTCTCTCTTTGTTTTTTTTGTACCTTCCTGTATCCCTCAACATCTTTGATTCTTAGCCACATGTGTTTTTAAATTCCCTGTCTTGTCTCTACTCATTGTTGTCCTCTGCTCTGTACTTTGCATTTTGCAGCTCTGATGATACTGATAATTTATGACTTGAGTGTCTTTACTCTCACCCTCTCTTTCTCTCTCTGTAAATAATCTGTCCAATCATCATCTGCAGGTCATTTGGGGTTCTGCTGTGGGAGATCTTCTCATTGGGATACATGCCATATCCAAGTCGCAGTAACCAGGAAGTGTTGGAGTTTGTAACCAATGGTGGAAGAATGGACCCACCTAAAAACTGCCCTGGGCCAGTGTAAGTGCAGATCCACACACAGCTGCTGAATGCATTCATATGCTTCTTATGACCACACGACTAATGTGATCCCTTGAGGTCTAATTAAGTTTCTCCATAACATAAACAAGACAGAAGGATGCTTAGTTGTTGATGCATACACAGTATACACATAGGCAGCATAAAAAAACTGAAAAAGAAACAGAGGCATCAAAGGCTCTGATGATTTGCTGATATTGGCACCTAAACGAGTTGTGACCCAGAAGGCGCCAGAACATTTTATGGGAGATGGCTCTCAGTGCTGTATGGAAACCTCAGAAACAGTTTTCTTTCATGTTTGCCTCCCAATTTGGAAGAAGTCATGGGTTGCTGATAGAGAGCTTAAAAAACTATTTACATATCACACTGTAATTTTCCCTCACTTTCAGATACCGCCTTTCATACCAACTCTATTATAATAAATATATTAGAAGATGCCCGCACACACATTTTCTCTCTCTCTCATATACATATTTGAGCCACACAGCTTTGCAGATTACTACTCATTACTAACCCTAACCCACTGCAACCTGCCTTTCAAGGCTCTATTTTTGTCTTTGGAAAAAAAAAACACATGGCCCAGTGGTGTTCTATTTATTTGAAGTGAAACAGTCACACAACGGGATACATGGATTACTGAAAGCAAGCAGCTAAGCTGAAATCATCTCAGCAATTAAACCCATATCTCAGGATTTAACATCACTGTTATTTTCTCCTCTTCTCTGCATCACCCATTTAACACAACCACTCAGAACTGGTGGGAGATAAGTATGAAGAATATGTTTGCTGCTGGTCAGCCTCTATTTTCTCTACTTTATATCAGCTTGTGTGTGTCTACCCATTCATGTGTATCTTTAGGTACCGTATAATGACTCAGAGTTGGCAGCATCAGCCTGAAGACAGGCCTAACTTCTCAACTATCCTGGAGAGAATTGACTACTGCTTACAGGTAACTAAACATACTAGAATACTATTGCTTGAGTTATTTTCTATAAATTAAACTCCAAGCCTGTATTGGTTGTCAATGAAGGATAACACAAGATAGGTTTGCATTAAACATAATCAAAACCTATTACCAAAGCATGAAAAGCATGCTTTTGCATGAGGCCTTGTTGTTATCTTCTAGAGCCACAGCACAGTCAACTTTAAATTACTACATTTATTTTTCCATAGAAAAAGCAATATTTAGCTCACATTGTAAAATATATTAGATCATGTGGCCTCTATTATACTATAAATTTCCTATATTATATTTCAAAGTGGGATTACATTTATCAATAACAGCTTTATAGGTGTCCAGACTTACTGTTTGGATTTTTTGTCTGACAACCCTTAATGACATAGTTGACAGCTCGACACTGTAGCTATTTGAACTAGCTTTAGCTTCACTGCCTGACTGCTTATCCACCTGTTGCAGAGCTGTTAAAGAGATAAACTTAAACCTGCAGTGTGGAACTTTTGTCTCCCCCCTCTGGCAGTTAGTGTAATTATACAAACACTACACGTATGCCTGCAGGGGTCCGTTTCAGGAAGGAGGTTTAACTCTTATCTCTGAGTTTTTGGTTCCAGAGCAGCTGACTAGAGTTGGTTCAATCAACTCGGAGTAGGTTCACTCAAAGTTAAGCGCTGCACCACCACAATAAAAAGGCAGCATGAATGGAGCCCTGATACTACGATTCACTATGGCAACAACCACAAACAAATTGGTAGGCATACTTTATCCCTCTGGAACTAATCATGCGCACATTGTACATTTCTTTTGTTAAAAAAGCGACACGGCTGCTGACGCAAAAGATCGAGAATTGTTTTTTGAGAAAATGCTGCTCAAGTAAATGCGTAATCTCTAATATAGTGTATTCAGTCAGTGTGGAGAATGCTCACAGCCATTGGAATGACAGGGAAAGAGAAAAAGGCAGCAACTCGCAGGATGGGGGAGGAAGCGGAAAAAGCCTCTTGCTGGTTATGGAATAGGAGGGAGGAGTTGAGCTGGAAGCCAGGAGGGGAAGATGGGCAGTGTCTTGGCCACCACTGCCGACCCACCATCGGGAGGGTGTTGTGGTTAAGGGTCGAAACACCCAATGAACGATGGGTACCACCTGATGACATCAACCCCACCTGGCCAAGGCTACATTCACTTAAGGTGAATGAAGATGAGAAGCATTTTCGGATGTATTTGTAATCTATTAATTGGATATTTAATCACAGGTAGCCTATAATCAAAAAAATAGGCTATAGTTATCTGGAAATGAAAATACATCCATATAGTCGGGGCCACAATATCTTCTCCCGAGGAATGTTTAACTCCCTGCAAAGTGATTCAGCTTCTTCCTTCATCCACGGATCGTCGACAGAAGGACATGCCAAAAAAACGTTTTATAATGTGCCTAACACAGTTAATAAACCAAGCCTGTTTTCTATTCATGCAGATAAACTGCTCTAAAATGCGTCTGACACAGACTGAATGAATGAGGAAATGAAAGAGCGCTGTGTCAGAGGGAGGAGACTGAGAGAAGAAAACCTGGTCCCGATCAGGTTAGGTTCAGACTCAGTTACCATAGTAACTGACTAGGGTTAAGTTACTTCTCTTTCTGAAACGGGCTGGAGTTAACTCTCTCGCTCAGGTTTGATTAACCTCCCTTTCTGTTAACAGGGTTAAAAAAAACTCCTTTCTGAAACAAACCCCAGGTGAACTTGTCTGATTGTCCTGTCCGTCAATCACTTTCTTCTTCTTTTATCGGGAATATCCACTAAATCAACTTATTTTGGATGGTTCTTAGGATTTGTTTTGCCATAGCTACCACCAAGCTCCAAGCTGCTACCGCTTTGTTGCTATGGTCCCTCCCCCCCGCGCCCTTTTAGCATTGATGGTTAAATGCATCACTTCCAGTACGTCAGCGCGGGAAAATCACCACAGCGACCACAACTCTGGTGTTGTGAGAAATACACAGAGCTTTTCCTGGCAGCAATAGGTTTAATCGACATTGTGTGAACTTGTTTGAAAAGGGCTTGAATGTAACAGACATCCATTTATATGTAAATGCACCAACTTTTTACACGCTGTTTACACCGTTTAACTGGGACATTCCCATCGCAGTTCACCGTCTACCAGCTGTTGATCACTCGTTTCAAACATCAACATGATAGAGAGTGCTGGTTGTTACTTGAGGCAACCTTCTTTGATCAAGCATTAATAGAACAGACATTTACATAAAGAAGGAATCTTTTTCAGACAATATTTGGTTAACTCACAGGATTTATTGAATTAGCTACAGCTGATTTAACATTTTTAACTTAACTTACAGTTTTCATTAGAGCCGAAGACAGTGATGACTACATTTTCTCACCTCATACTTGCAGCTTAATTATAAATGGTGCAAGATTTAATTATGAATGTTGCAACATTTTTTGTGGCTCTTGCGATTTAAGTCTTTCAACTCAAACATTTGATTCATTCCCTAACATAACGGCCAATACGAACACTGAAAAATATAACTTTGATCTCTCGATGATCTACCCAAATTTAGGACCCCGATGTGGTGACCATGCCCCTGCCCATAGAGTACGGACCCATCCCGGAAGAGGAGGAGCGTGTACCCATGCACCCTGAAGACCCGTCAGCTCCAACCGTGCTGGTGAATGCCCAGGTGCCTGGTGGGGAGGTTCCGCAGCCGCCCCTATCCTATCCTACAGAGGAAAACCGGAGAGGTGGGGAGCACAGTGCTGAGACTAGCACAGCAGCAGAGGCCAATGCACAGATGTTAGTCCAGCCCCAGCCATACCTCCACCAGCTCCAGCAGCCTCACACAACCACCTCCATCGCTATGACAACCACTAACACAGTCACCTCCACAGCCACCTCTACACTCATTGCCAAGGGGCCTCATGCCACCACCCAGCCCAGCCTTGAGGGGGGCCACATCAACCTGGCGTTCACCCAGGGACACCCACTGGAGAAGGACGGCCACAGCGGGAAGAGCACCAGTCTCTGGAACCCAACATACGGCTCGTGGTTCCTGCAGCAGAGGAGGCAGCAGCAGCAGCAGCAGAGGCTGGGAGGGGTGGGGGGAGCAGGAGGGAGCAGTGGCAGGGTGCCTGGAGAGGGGCAGGAGCATGTGGGCCGGACTGTGGCGGAGGTGGCTGGGGCGCTGGGTGTCCAGCACCCGCATAAGCAGTTCCAGCATCAGCTCCAGCAGCAGCACCAGCTCCAGATGCTGCACCATCAGCAGCAGCAGCAGGGTCTTTGCAGACCTCTGTTACCCCCACCACCACCTCCCGCTGCCCAGTCACCTCTGCTTTTAGATTCAGCCGCCTTGCCCCCGGTTCCACTCTACAGACTGAGACGTTTCCCCTGTGGGAACATCGGCTACGGCTACCAGGAGCAGGGGCTGCCGGTGGAGGCCGCCCACGTTAACCCCAACCCCACTCCTCCACCCCAGCAGGGCATTTCCATGCCCTCTTCAGCAGCCCACCAGAGGGGGGCCTCCATTCCCACCTCAGGGTCCCTGGGTCGGTCAGGTATCTCTGAGGACAGCCGTCCACTGCTAGTCACCATGGGGACAGTACAGGACCCCAGGCTCCCCAGGATGGAGGGCCACAACGCCACCGTGCTTTAGCCTAATTACCTGAACCCCTGGTCTTTTCAGGCCCTGTCTTTGAAGACTGTGATCCGGACACAGCAGGAAACACTGTGTCGGGACTGAGACCGTTTAACACCACCCCCTCCCTCCATTTTGGTTTCTTCCTCAAGTTCTCGCTGAAACAGAGCTGGAAGAGTCCGTCATGCTTTTTCCATGAGAACCCTCGAAGGGTGTTGAAATCCCCAATGGATGCTAAAGCACATCAGAAAACTTAAAAAGGCTCCGGGAGGCAACATTTAGAGTGAAGGCTAGTTTTAAGAGTTAAAAAACATTGTATTTTTTTTAACGCTGGAGGGATAATGACTGGATACTGAGGAAGAATCAAATGAAGAATTTATGGCACAGGAGGACACCATTCTGTCTGGTAGTGTGTTCATTGACAGCTTGTTTATGAGAATGGACTATTGGTGGATTCAAATCTTTATATTTTGCCAAACTTTCATTTACGAACTTTGACTACTTTGACTGCAGAGTTGTCCACAGCTGCAAGCCACATGTGTCAGTTCTACTGCAGAAGCCTCACGCTGTTCCGTATCCACATCCTTTTGGAAAACAACAGTGTAATAACTTGTATCAGACTATTTTTCAAGAATATCACAGAATTGGACACTGGATTAACAGAGACATTTATACAAAAAAAAACTGGGGAAAATGTGTTGATGTTTGCTTGCCTGCTCTTTTATTTATTATTTGGAAGTGGCTCTATAAATTATTCATGAACATGCTTCTTCAAATCCAATCTAATTAATTTCACTTTAACTGGTTTTAACTTTAGGTTTTTTAAGATGCAGTATTTTATTTTTTAGTAATAAGAAAAAAAGCGAGAGTGAACAATACCAAAAATGTATCAAGCCTTTGAGGTGAAGTAGGTAGATAAAAAGAGCCCTGACGCAGGGGAAATGATTTTACAAAAGAATATAACGGAGTAACGACAAGCCGCCCTCAGCAACATTCAAGTGTTCAACTTTTTACTATTGCTGAAGATTTGTAATAAGTCGTTGCCCCTGATACTATTAAAATCACTGCTGTGTGGACTTTCCTTTTGTTCACTCCAAACTCCATGCTGTTAAGAGTGCTTGAGACAGTGAAGTTAAGGCTTTCCTTTTCTTATGGCTTTTTCAGTAACCTTTCATCAGTTTATTTCGTGTTACAAAAATGTTTCTCTCCCTTTTTTGCCCAGATAGAAACATGGTGGATATTGCTGAATCAATCTTAACCTTCAAATTGCCATCTCGAAGCACTCTACTTCCCTAAATTTGCATATTTGATCTTTTCTATTATAGGATGACTGTTATGGAATACAAATGAGTCTGAATGAAAGGTTTGAATACAAACTGCTTTTGCTCCACATGTGAATGAAAGCTGAGATCCGTCTCATTCTGCTTTTTTCCCCACACACTTCGTGTTTCTACTGTGTAAAGTCTGCTTTCTTTTTTGTTAAAGGACAGTTGACATGCACTATATCTATTGGATAGAACCATGAGTGTATGCTGGTGTTTATATTTAGATGAATGACGACAACATGCATCAGTTTTTAAAGCTTTTGCTTGACTGTATTTGGCGATCTTGTCGGTCCTGCTGTAAAGCGCAATGAGCTGTGTGTGTGTGTCATGACGCTCGCATTCATTTAGGCCAGATCAATGAACGAGTTAAATATTGGCCTATATGTATTTTGCTTTGTCGCTGGTACCTGTGTTAAATGCATTCTGTGTTCCGCTCACAGCTCATGTCCATTGTTTGATGTAAAAAGACAAACTGAACTTCACCTGTAAATGTTGTAATTATAAAGTATTGTACTATGGCTCTGGTAAAAGCTGTAAATTGCCCTTCAGAAGACATTCGCCAAAATTAATAAATTACTATATAATAACTGGTTTGCATTAGTCTGCCTACTGCACTCTTTGGGATTGTTGCCATGTTAATTAGATTCATTCAAATAGGACTCAGCAGGTGGTTTAGTGTAACATCCCTTAACTGCTAACATTAGTAATATTTTTTATAACTGTACCATAATAGCTATGCACAGAAACAGGGCTGTAAATAGCTAAATCAAATTTTAATTTGCCACATCTGTATTATTTTAGGCCGTCTGGTTAGACGGTAGTAGCTTTCAATTTTATTGGCAGCACAAATGATTGTTGACACAAAGCCATATTGATAAAAGATGGCAGTAATGGATTGAAGAAGTGAGACTTATTAAAACAGTGAGTGTTCTGTGCAGCAGCTAAACCACCAGCATCATAAACCCTATGTTAAACCTCAAAGTTGAACATAATGTTATTTAAGATCAGTAAAGGCTTGATTTATCGACATCCATCGGCCTTTTTAGAAAACCCAGCAGACAGATCATTTGAAGCGAAAACAATAGTCTGATTCCCTGACATCCTCAAATTGTCTCATTTACGAAAGTTTTATGACAAATTCCATCTCCTTGTGCCAATAAAATAATTAAGGGAAAAATTGTTACAGGCGGTAGTTGTGTTACAATTGAGGCAAAGTGAGTGGACTGTAATCAGGATGATTGTAGTCCTCCTGATTTTACACGCTACATTAGTCTCAGCTATTGACCTCATGCCCTCAGCCTATAGGGCAGGAGCCGAAAAAGAACACACTATACTCTAACTTTTTTACCTACTATTTCATGACTTTTTTTTTTTTTTACTTTGACATACTATACTTTGACTTTTTTCGACAACTATATTGACTTTGTTTCAACTTTTGACATTACACTATGACTTTTTTTATTGATATACCATACTATGATTTTCTTGTTGCCTTTTTTAACAGACTATGACTTTATATGACATACTATACATTTTTCTTCAACATACTATGCCGAAACTTAAACACACTATGCTATGACTTTTTACGACATACGGTGGCATTTTTTGAATATTTTCAACGTACTAAACTGACTTTTTGTCTGCTTTTTACAACATACTATATTGTGACTTTTACACTGAGTCTTTGACATATACCATTACTTTCTTCTATATACACTGACTTTTTTCAACACACTATACTGCAACTTTTTGTCGAGTCAACTCTATACTATGACATTGACATACGACTTTTTTCAACTTACTATAATATAACTTTTTTCACATACTATGCTATGACTTTTTTTTTTTAAAGATACTATGAGTTTTCAGCATACTATACTATGACTTTTTGACATCTGAGTAAATTTCAAAAAACGTAAATATTTGCATAAACATTAAACTAAAATACTACGGACAAAACAAGGTTATGGTACAGTTTGTCAAAAAAAAAAATCATAGAATAGTATGTCTAAATGAACATTATTAAACTAAAACCTGAACTGAACAATTTTCACAGACATAACGCAATGGAATAATGTTTCCCTAAACATAGTGGGGGGGTCAAAATCCAAAGTAGCTGACTCTAGCATTATGTTTTAAACACAGATATGGTGATAACGGTCCAAAAGGATGTCACGTTCATATTTTTATTTGACAATGGTAATAAAATTTGAGGAAGGACCCCTAAACCCCCCTTGTGTTACGATAAAAAAGTCGTATAGCATTTTGGAAAAAAGTCATAGTATATATATGTTGTAAAAAATCATAGTATAAACAGTATGTTGAAAAAAGTCCTAGTATAGTGTTACGGGTGAGTGAGGATTGAACCCAAATGCAGAGATGAGGACGGCAGGCGGGGGGGGGGTAAACAGGAGTTTATTAACAGAAGATTAAGATAACACAGGGAGCAGCGGTAGCTGGCAAATCCAGGAACAAAAACGAAGAAAAGTCCCACATGGAAAAAATCCAAA
>NC_045752.1:16538714-16544303 GCF_008692095.1 Etheostoma spectabile | reverse complement strand
GGGAAGCCAAAACAAAGACAAAGAAACTGCACAAGGAACAGGATAAACTCACAGGGAAGCTGCGACACAACTCTCACGAAGACAGAGTAAACAGGCAGGTTGACGAACAGGACTTCATGCGGCATAGGACAAAACGATCTGGCACAAGACAGGGGAAACACAGAGGTTAAGTACAAGAGGTGACGAGGTAATTTTCCCATCTTGTATATACTTAAATAGTTGTTCTTACATTCTTATATTTTTATTCTTATATTTTGTTATTATAATTATAATTATTTCATGTATATTGTATGTATGTATATTTTGTGTGCTGCTGTAACACTGTAATTTCCCATTTTTTTGGGATCAATAAATATCTATCTATCTATCTATCTATCTAATGGGGAACAGGTGAGACATCAGGTGAATTACATCAGGGCGGGGCCGGACAATCAGACAAACAAAGTGAAGCTAGACAAGACAAGACCAGACCAGACAGGAAGCTGACTATCAAATAAAACAGGAAACAGAACATACAGGCGCTTACCGGGAACAGGAGACGTATCAGGCACACAGGACCGGGGAAAACACTGAGACAGGGAGGCAAAAACCCCAAACCACAACAGTATAGTATTTCGAAAAATCTTTTATTACCAGTACTGTATGTTGAAAAAATGCAGGGAATGGCAAAAAAGTTAAAAAAAAAAAAAAGGTCATAGTATATTACGTCAAAAAAATGTCATAGCATTTTATGTCGAAAAAAAGTCAGAAAAAAGCCATAGTATAGTATTTCCAAAAAATCTATTTGTAGTATGTCCAAAAAAGTCATAGTTGAACAAAAAAAGTTGAAAAAAAGTCATAGAATAGTATGTCAAAAAAACTCCCAAAAAAGTCACAGTATAGTATATCTACAAAAGGTTGCAGAATAGTATGTCGAATGCAGTCCAAAAAAAATTATAGTATAGTATGTTCAAAAAGGTCATGTCAAAAAAGTCATAGTATAGTATGCTGGAAAAAAAAGTCATGGAATAGTACATTGGTTGAAAATAGTCATAGTATTGTGTCTATAAAAAGTCATAGGATAGCATGTCAAAAAAAGTTTTTGAAAAAAAATATTATGGTATGTTGAAAAATTTGAAAAAAGTCATAGTATAGCATGTTGAAATAAATGATAAAAAAGAAAAGTGATAAAAAATTCCTAGTATGGCAAAAAAAGTTCATAACATAGTATGTCAAAAGAAAAAGTCATAGTATAGTATGTCGAAAAAAAATCATAGTATAGTATGTTGAAAACAAATGTTGTAAAAAGTCATCAGAATCAGAATGGGTTTTATTGCCAAGTACGTTTTTTAACACTTACAAAGAATTTGTTTTGGTGTTTTGGTGCACGTCACACATTCTGTACGTGGAACATTAAACAATATAAGTATAAACAACATAAGTATAAGTATATGTACACAGTATGTATTAAATATCAAATGAACAGTAGAGTACAGTGGCATAAAGAGCCAGGGATGGAGTGTGGAGAGAGTCAGGGTGGGTTCCTGGCCTTGTTGATACAGCTAGTGGCGGATGGGAAAAAAACTGTCCATGTGGCGTGAGGTTTTGGTCCTGATGGACCTCAGTCTTCTGCCAGAGGGGAGTGTCTCAAAGAGTTTGTGGCCGGGGGGGAGGGATCAGCCACAATTTTTCCAACACGCTTCAGAGTCCTGATGGGGTACAGGTCCTGGAACGACGGTAGATTGCAGCCAACCACCTTCTCTGCTGACTCATTGACAGCACATCAGATGGTGATGGAGGATGTGAGGATGGACTCAATGATGGCTGTGTAGAAGTGCACCTTCATTGTCTTTGGCAGGCTGAATTTCTTCAGCTGTCGCAGGAAGTACATCCTCTGTTGTGATTTCCTTGGGTTATGGGAGATGGTAGTTTCCAGGAAGCGGAAAGACTCCACGGTGTCAATTGTGGAGTCACAGAGGGTGATGGGGGCAGGTGAGGCTGAGTTCTCCCGGATATCCACAACCATCTCCACTGTCTTTAGAGCGTTGAGTGCTAGATTGTTTTGATTGCACCAGGTCACTTGGTGGTCAGCCTCCTACCTGTAGGGATGAGGGGGGTGTTGTCCGCGACTATACTGCACATAGTATAGTATGTCGAAAAAAGTAATTAAAAAAAAGTCATAGTATACCATGTCAAAAAAATCGTAGTATAGTATGTAGAAAAAAATTGTAAAATACCAAGGTGGTTTTTATTTTTTTTTCCTTTATCATTTCAAGTATTCATGGTGAGAAAATGTGTTTTATAGTTTAAACAGATGTTTTCATTTGTCTTCAGGGTCACATCAACCATATCCTGAGCCTCTGAGCAGCCGGCCAATCACAGTCCTCTCCTACAGGATGATGTCATCATGACCTTGCCACTGAGTGGACCAATCACATGCTTTTTTTTTTTTCTCTCTTGATGCCAAATTGTTCAACAACTATCCAACATGTTTGACAGTCAGATGCTTTCATTTCAGACTGTTTTAATACTTCTTCTAATCAATCCGATTCTCAGGTGTCCATTAAACACACAGACAGTTTTATACCAGCTGATCAACGCTAACAATAAAGGGCTTTTACACTGTTTTTAACGTTGTCTCCTCTAGACACTCAGCGTTAAGCTGTGTTTATTTATGATGAGAACATAGCATAATGAATCATTAGATTTCCAGAAACAAAATGTTATTTCTTAAAAATCTAAACTACCTTCAGATGATTTTTTTTGGCTAAAAGGGACTACATTTAAAAAACAGTTGAACTAGTTTTTAATGATGTTAAGAGAGTTTGATTAAGGGTCTGAAATCTTCCTTTTGTAAATAGGGTGACAGCAACTGATAACTCACAAGGGAACGGGGAAGAGACAATCTCACGGGGCGACCGCATACAGGCAGAAGGATCTGACAAAGGACAAAGAAAACACGGTTAATACAAGAGGTTAACGAGGTAAGGCCACCAGAACAAACATTTCATTTTAACACATGAATGGAAATCAGCCCATTTAGAAACATGATCATAATTAATTCCATTTATTTAAAACGTATAAATCTACAAAAGGAAGATTTACGACCTTAATCAAACTCTCTTAAACATCATTAAAACTTGTCAAACTGTTTTTAAATGTATTCCCTTTAGCTAAAAAAAAATCATCTGAGGTAGTTTAGATTTTAAAAATAACATTTTGTTTCTGAAATCTAATGTTCATTATGCTATGTTCTCATCATAAATACACCAGCTTAACCTGAGTATCTAAGGAGACAACGTTAAAACAGTGTAAAAGCCCTTTATTGTTAGCGTTGATCAGCTGGTATAAAACTGTCTGTGGTTAATGGACACCTGAGAATCGGATGATTAGAAGAGTATAAAACATCTGAAATGAAAGCACTGACTGTCAACATGTTGGATAGTTGTTGAACATTGAAAGGTGAGGTAAGGTGACGTCAGGTGAAGCACATCAGGGCGGGGCTAGACAATCAGACAAGCCAACGTAAAGCTAGACAAACTAGACAAACAGGGGCCTGTTTCACAAAGCGCAGCTTGACTTGTGTGACCTGCTCATTGCGGCTTAATCGGTTGCACGTTTGCCGAGCCAGGATGAACGGTGGAGCTATGTCCGCCAGGTGTAGATAGCTGGATAAGTGCACGTTCACGCTTTCTCAAATAGACCACGGTATCGATCACAGATTTCTGATGCAGAAGTGAGAAGACGCATGCGCCATATGTTTCACCCAATGAGCAGCAGCTTCTAATGGACAGTAACGAGAGGGAAAGAATATGGAAAAAGAAAATACGGCTTTTATCAAACGAGAAAAGCCCACATAGCGGACCCGACTGAATGTGTGGGGTTTAAAAATATAGCCTTCGCTTCAAAAGAGAGCAGAGGGAACTAATGTTCCTCGGGAAATGGACCAAGGACTTTAGGCTCAATTTCAAACCCTTATTCACAACGTGGAACAGGTTTTACAACCATGCATAAATCTTTATAGATGATATATATATAAATAAAGCGAACACATGCAGAAGACAATGAATAACTGTTAAACACGTTTATTTCGGATCAGAACCGCAGCTGATTTGACCATGAGACTCCAGGATTAATCTTAGCCTGGCTGTTAGCCTGCTCTGGACACTAGCCACAAAGAATATCTCATGGTTACTTGGCTGGGCTTTATCAATCTGGTTTCGCGCAACCGAGTCAAAGCTAAATTCATCCGGATACTTGAATATCCCGTCTTGATCCCTATCCTAGTTTCGTGCAACAGGCTCAAGGAGGCCAAATAAAGGGAAACACACACCCAAACAAAAACCCCAAACCCAACAGTAGAGTGTCAAAACAGATGATGAAAAATCATAGTATAGTATGTTAAAAAAAAAGTCATAGTATAGTATGTCGAAAAATGAAAAAAAAAAAAAAGTCATAGTATGGTGTGTTGAAAAAAGTCAAAAAAGGTCATAGTATAGTATTTCGAAAAAGTCATGTTGGCATTTCAAATAAATGTTGAAAAAGTCAAAAAAGTCATAGTATAGTATGTTGAAAAAAAGTCATAGTACAGTATGTCAAAAAAGTCATAGTCTAGTATGTCAAAAAAATTGAAAGTCATAGTATAGCTGTCAAAATAAATGATGAAAGTCATATTACAGTCTGTCGACAAGTTAAAGTAAGTATGTCGAAAAGTCATAGTATGTATGTCGAAAAAAGTCATAGTATAGCATGTCAAAATAAATGATAAAATCATAGTATGTATGTCGAGAAAGTCATTGTATAGTACGTCTGTTGAAAAGTCAAAGTATAGTATGTTTAAAAAGTCTAGTATAGTTATTGTCAAAATAAATGATGAAAGTCATAGTACAGTTTGTGTGACAAGTTAAAGTATAGTATGTTGAAAAAAGTAAAAAAAGTCATAGTAATAGTATGTCAAATAAATGTGAAAAGTCTAGTACAGTTTGTTGACAAGTTAAGTATAGTATGTCGAAAAAGTAAAAAAAGTCATAGTATAGTATGTCAAAAAATTGCCATGTGCTCATCAGATTAACACTCACCACACATTCACATTCTCTCGGGGTTCAGTGTCTTGCCCAAGGACACTTTGACATGGGATTGCAGCCAGGGACTGATCCACCAACCTTCCGATTGCCCGGCAAGCGTTGTACCATTGAGCCACCGCCCCCCTAGCATGTTGAAGCATTTAAGAAAGTAATAGTAGATGTCAAAATAAATGCTGAAAAATCCTAGTTCATTATGTTGAAAAAGTCAAAAAGTCATAGTATAGTATTATCAAAAAAGTCATAGTATAGTATGTCAAAAAGTCAAAAAAATCATAGTATAGTATGTAGAACTAAAGTCATAGTATAGCATTTCAAATAAAATGATAAAATCAGAGTATAGATAGATAGATAGATAGATAGATAGTATTTTTGATTCCAAAAATGTGAAATTATGGTGTTTACAATATAGCATGTCGAAAAAAATTCATTTTATAGTACAGTATGTTGAAAAAATGATAGTAAGATCAAAATTAATAATAATATAGACGAAAAAGTCATAGTATAGTATGTTGAAAAGTCATCAGTC
>NC_045752.1:16538539-16538689 GCF_008692095.1 Etheostoma spectabile | reverse complement strand
CTAGTTTTTAATGATGTTTAAGAGAGTTTGATTAAGGGTCTGAAATCTTCCTTTTGTAAAATAGGGTGACAGCAAACTGATAACTCACAAGGGAACGGGGAAGAGGACAATCTCACGGGGCGACCGCATGACAGGCAGAAGGATCTGACA
>NC_045752.1:16537479-16538529 GCF_008692095.1 Etheostoma spectabile | reverse complement strand
AAAACACGGGTTAAATACAAGAGGTTAACGAGGTAAGGCCACCAGAACAAACATTTCATTTTACACATGAATGGAAATCAGCCCATTTAGAAAACATGATCATAATTAATTCCATTTATTTAAAACGTATAAATCTACAAAAGGAAGATTTCAGACCCTTAATCAAACTCTCTTAAACATCATTAAAAACTAGTTCAAACTGTTTTTTAAATGTAGTCCCTTTTAGCTAAAAAAAAATCATCTGAAGGTAGTTTAGATTTTTAAGAAATAACATTTTGTTTCTGGAAATCTAATGATTCATTATGCTATGTTCTCATCATAAATAAACACAGCTTAACGCTGAGTATCTAGAGGAGACAACGTTAAAAACAGTGTAAAAGCCCTTTATTGTTAGCGTTGATCAGCTGGTATAAAACTGTCTGTGTGTTTAATGGACACCTGAGAATCGGATTGATTAGAAGAAGTATTAAAACAATCTGAAATGAAAGCATCTGACTGTCAAACATGTTGGATAGTTGTTGAACATTGAAAGGTGAGGTAAGGTGAGACGTCAGGTGAAGCACATCAGGGCGGGGCTAGACAATCAGACAAGCCAACGTAAAGCTAGACAAGACTAGACAAAACAGGGGCCTGTTGCACAAAAGCGCAGCTTGACTTAGTGTGACCTGCTCATTGCGGCTTAATCGGTTGCACGTTTGCCGAGCCAGGATGAACAGGTGGAGCTATGTCCAGCCAGGTGTAGATAGCTGGGATAAGTGCACGTTCACGGCTTTCTCAAATAGACCACGGTATCGATCACAGATTTACTGATGCAGAAGTGAGAAGACGCATGCGCCATATGTTTCACCCAATGAGCAGCAGCTTCTAATGGACAGTAACGAGGAGGGAAGAATATGGAAAAAGGGAAATACGGCTTTTATCAAACGGAGAAAAAAAGCCCAACATAGCGGACCCGACTGAATGTGTGGGGGTTTAAAAATATAGCCTTCGCTTCAAAAGAGAGCAGAGGGAACTAATGTTCCTCGGGAAATGGACCAAGGACTTTAGGCT
>NC_045752.1:16537342-16537469 GCF_008692095.1 Etheostoma spectabile | reverse complement strand
CCCTTATTCACAACGTGAGAACAGGTTTTACAACCATGCATAAATCTTTATAAGATATGATATATATATAAAATAAAGCAGAACACATGCAGAAGACAATGAATAACTGTTAAACACGTTTATTTCG
>NC_045752.1:16529499-16537317 GCF_008692095.1 Etheostoma spectabile | reverse complement strand
GGCTAACAGCCAGGCTAAGATTAATCCTGGAGTCTCAGGTGTCAAATCAGCTGCGGTTCTGATCCGAAATAAACGTGTTTAACAGTTTATTGTTTCGTCTGCATGTGTTCTGCTTTATTTATATATATATCATACTATAAAGATTTTATGCATGGTTGTAAAACCTGTTCTCACGTTGTGAATAAGGGTTTGAAATTGAGCCTAAAGTCCGTGTCCTTTCCCGAGGAACATTAGTTCCCTCTGCTCTCTTTGAAGCGAAGGCTATATTTTAAACCCCACACATTCAGTCGGGTCCGCTATGTGTGGGCTTTTTTCTCCTTTGATAAAAGCCGTATTTCCCTTTTTCCATATTCTTCCCTCCTCGTTACTGTCCATTAGAAGCTGCTGCTCATTGGGTGAAACATATGGCGCATGCGTCTTCTCACTTCTGCATCAGTAAATCTGTGATCGATACCGTGGTCTATTTGAGAAAGCCGTGAACGTGCACTTATCCCAGCTATCTACACCTGGCTGGACATAGCTCCACCTTTCATCCTGGCTCGGCAAACGTGCAACCGATTAAGCCGCCAATGAGCAGGTCACACTAAGTCAAGCTGCGCTTTTGTGAACAGGCCCCTGTTTGTCTAGTCTTGTCTAGCTTTACGTTGGCTTGTCTGATTGTCTAGCCCCGCCCCTGATGTGCTTCACACTGACGTCTCACCTACCTCACCTTCAATGTTCAACAACTATCCAACATGTTTGACAGTCAGATGCTTTCATTTCAGATTGTTTTATACTTCTTCTAATCAATCCGATTCTCAGTGTGCCATTAACACACAGACAGTTTTATCCAGCTGATCAACGCTAACAATAAAGGGCTTTTACACTGTTTTTAACGTTGTCTCCTCTAGATACTCAGCGTAAGCTGTGTTTATTTATGATGAACATAGCATAATGAATCATTAGATTTCCAGAAACAAATGTTTTTCTTAAAATCTAAACTACCTTCAGATGATTTTTTTTTAGCTAAAGGGACTACATTTAAAAACAGTTTGAACTAGTTTTAATGATGTTTAAGAGAGTTTGATTAAGGTCTGAATCTTCCTTTTGTAGATTTATACGTTTTAAATAAATGGAATTAATTATGATCTGTTTTCTAATGGGCTGATTTCCATTCATGTGTAAAATGAAATGTTTGTTCTGGTGGCCTTACCTCGTTAACCTCTTTATTACCCCGTGTTTTCTTTGTCCTTTGTCAGATCCTTCTGCCTGTCATGGCGTCGCCCCGTGAGATTGTCCTCTTCCCCGTTCCCTTGTGAGTTATCAGTTTGCTCACCATTTTACAAAAGGAAGATCCAGACCCTTAATCAAACTCTCTTAAACATCATTAAAACTAGTTCAAACTGTTTTTTAAATGTATCCCTTTAGACCAAAAAAACATCTGAAGGTAGTTTAATTTTAAGAAATAACATTTTGTTCTGGAAATCTAATGATTCATTATGCTATGTTCTCATCATAATAAACACAGCTTAACGCTGAGTGTCTAGAGGAGACAACGTTAAAACGTGTAAAGCCCTTTATTGTTAGCGTTGATCAGCTGGTATAAAACTGTCTGTGTGTTTATGGACACTGAGAATCGGATTGTTAAGAAGAGTTAAAACAGTCTGAAATGAAAGCATCTGACTGTCAAACATGTTGGATAGTTGTTGAACAATTTGGCATCAAGAGAGAAAAAAAAAAAGCATGTATTGGTCCCCTCAGTGGCAAGGTCATGATGACTCATCCTGTAGGAGGGACTGTGATTGCCGCTGCTCAGAGGCTCAGGATATGGTTGATGTGACCCTGAAGACAAATGAAAACATCTGTTTAAACTATAAAACACATTTTCTCACCATGAATACTTGAAATGATAAAGGAAAAAAAAATAAAACCACCTTGGTATTTTACAATTTTTTTCTACATACTATCTACGATTTTTTTTGACATGGTATACTTGACTTTTTTTTAATTACTTTTTTCCGCATACTATACTATGTGCAGTATAGTCGCGGACAACACCCCCCCTCACCTACAGGTAGGAGTCTGACCACCAAGTGACCTGGTGCAATCAAAACAATCTAGCACTCAACGCTCTAAGACAGTGGAATGGTTGTGATATCGGGAGAACTCGCCTCACTGCCCCATCACCCCTGTGACTCCACAATTGACACCGTGGAGTCTTTCCGCTTCCTGGAAACTACCATCTCCCATAACCCAAGGAAATCACAACAGAGGATGTACTTCCTGCGACAGCGAAGAAATTCAGCCTGCAAGACAATGAAGTGCACTTCTACACAGCCATCATTGAGTCCATCCTCACATCCTCCATCACCATCTGATGTGCTGTCAATGAGTCGCGAGAAGGTGGTTGGCTGCAATCTACCTCGTTCCGACCTGTACCCCATCGACTCTGAAGCTGTTGGAAAAATTGTGGCTGATCCCTCCCCCCGGCCACAAACTCTTTGAGACACCCCCTCTGGCAGAAGACTGAGGTCCATCAGACCAAAACCTCACGCCACATGGACAGTTTTTTTCCCATCCGCACTAGCTGTATCAACAAGGCCAGGAACCCACCCGACTCTCTCCACACTCATCCCTGGCTCTTTATGCCACTGTACTCTACTGTTCATTTGATATTTAATACATACTGTGTACATATACTTATACTTATGTTTTTATACTTATATTGTTTAATGTTCCAGTACAGAATGTGTGACGTGCACAAAAACACCAAAACAATTCTTTGTAAGTGTTAAAAAACGCTTTGCAATAAAACCCATTCTGATTCTGATGACTTTTTACAACATTTTGTTTTCACATACTATACTAGGATTTTTTTCGACATACTACTATGACTTTTTCTTTTGACATACTATGTTATGAACTTTTTTGCCTACTAGATTTTTTTATCACTTTTCTTTTTATCATTTATTTCAACAGCTATACTATGACTTTTTTCAAATTTTTCAACATACCATAATATTTTTTTTCAAAACTTTTTGACATGCATCCTATGACTTTTTATAAGACACAATACTAGACTATTTTCAACCATGTACTATTCCATGACTTTTTTTTCCAGCATACTATACTTGACTTTTTTGACATGCCCTTTTGAACATACTATACTATAATTTTTTTGGACTGCATTCGACATACTATTCTGCAACCTTTTGTAGATATACTATACTGTGACTTTTTTGGAGTTTTTTTGACATACTATTCTATGACGTTTTTTCAACTTTTTTTGTTCAACTATGACTTTTTTGGACATACTACAAATAGATTTTTTGGAAATACTAACTATGGCTTTTTTCTGACTTTTTTTCGACATAAATGCTATGACATTTTTTGACGTAATATACTAGACCTTTTTTTTTTTTTTAACTTTTTTGCCATTCCCTGCATTTTTTCAACATACTACTGGTAATAAAAGATTTTTTCGAAATACTATACTGTTGTGGTTTGGGTTTTGGCCTCCCTGTCTCAGTGTTTTCCCCGGTCCTGTGTGCCTGATACGTCTCCTGTCCCGGTAAGCGCCTGTATGTTCTGTTTCCTGTTTTATTTATAGTCATCTTCCTGTTGGTCTGGTCTTGTCTTGTCTAGCTTCACTTTGTTTGTCTGATTGTCCGCCCCGCCCTGATGTAATTCACCTGATGTCTCACCGTGTTCCCCATTAAATAGATATAGATAGATAGTATTTATTGTCCCAAAAAAATGGGAATTCAGTGTTACAGCAGCACACAAAATATACATACAACAATATCTGAATAATTATAATTATATAATACAAAAATATTAAGAATAAAATATAAGAATGTAAGAACAACTATTTAATATATACAGATGGGGAAAATTACCTCGTCACCTCTTGTACTTAACCCTCTGTGTTTCCCCTGTCTTGTGCCACATCGTTTGTCCTATGCCGCATGAAGTCCTGTTCGTCACACGCCTTGTTACTCTGTCTTCGTGAGAGTTGTGTCGCAGCTTCCCTGTGAGTTTATCCTGTTCCTTGTGCAGTTTCTTTGTCTTTTTTTTGGCTTCCCGGACCGTTTTTTGATTTTTTCCTTGGGACTTTTCTTCGTTTTTGTTCCTGGATTTGCCAGCTACCCTGTCCCTGTGTTTCTTAATCTCGGTTAATAAACGCCTGTTACCCCCCCCCGCCTGCCGTCCTCATCTCTGCATTTGGTTCAATCCCACTCACCCGTAACACTATACTAGGACTTTTTTCAACATACTGTTTATACTAGATTTTTTACAACATGCTATACTATGCTTTTTCCAAAATGCTATACGACTTTTTATCGTACACAAGGGGGGTTTAGGGGTCCTTCCTCAAATTTTATTACCATTGTCAAATAAAATATGAACGTGACATCCTTTTGGACGTTTCACCATATCTGTTTTAAAACATTGCTAGAGTCAGCTACTTTGGATTTTGTACCCCCCACTATGTTTAGGAAACATTATTCCATTGCGTTATGTCTGTGAATGTTTCAGTTCAGGTTTAGTTAATAATGTTCATTTAGACATACTATTCTATGATTTTTTTTTTTGACAAACTGTACCATAACCTTGTTTTGTCCGTAGTATTTTAGTTTAATGTTATGCAATATTTACCGTTTTTTGAAATTTACTCAGATGTCAAAAAGTCATGTATAGTATGCTGAAAACTCATAGTATCTTTAAAAAAAAAAATCTAGCATAGTATGTGAAAAAAGTTATATTATAGTAAGTGAAAAAAGTCGTATGTCAAGGTCATAGTATAGAGTTGACTCGACAAAAAGTTGCGTATAGTGGTTGAAAAAGTCAGTGTATAGAAGAAGTAAGGTATATGTCAAAGACCAGTGTAAAAGTCACAATATAGTATGTGTAAAAAGCAACAAAATGCAGTTTAGTACGTTAAATATTCAAAAAATGCCACCGTATGTCGTAAAAAGTCATAGCATAGTGTGTTTAAGTTTCGCGCATAGTATGTTGAAGAGAAAATGTATATGTCATATAAAGTCATAGTCTGTTAAAAAGGCAACAAGAAAATCATAGTATGGTATATCATAAAAAAGTCATAGTTAATGTCAAAGTTGAAACAAAGTCAATATAGTTGTCGAAAAAAGTCAATTATATGTCAAAGTAAAAAAAAAAAAAAAAGTCATAAATATGAGGTAAAAAAGTTAGAGTATAGTGTGTTCTTTTCGGCTCCTGCCCTATAGGCTGAGGCATGAGGTCATACTGAACGATAATGTAGCGTGTAAATCAGGAGGACTACAATCATCCTGATTACAGTCCACTCACTTTCCTCAATTGTAACCACCTACCGCCTGTAACAATTTTTCCCTTAATTATTTTATTGGCACAAGGAGATGGAATTTGTCATAAAAACTTTCGTAAATGAGGAAATTTGAGGATGTCAGGAATCAGACTATTGTTTTCGCTTCAAATGGTCTTCTCTGGGTTTTCCTAAAAAGGCCGATGGATTCGATAATCAAGCCTTTACTGATCTTAAATAACATTATGTTCACTTTGAGGTTTAACATAGGGTTTATGATGCTGGTGGTTTAGCTGCTGCACAGAACACTCACTGTTTAATAAGTCTCACTTCTTCAATCCATTACTGCCATCTTTTATCAATAGGGCTTTGTGTCACAATCATTTGTGCTGCCAATAAATTGAAAGCACTACCGCTACCAACGGCCTAAAAATACATATTGGCAAATTAATTTGATTTTAGCTATTTACAGCCCTGTTTCTGTGCATAGCTATTATGGTACAGTTATAAAAATATTACTAATGTTAGCAGTTAAGGGATGTTCCACTAAACCACCTGCTGAGTCCTTTTGATGAATCTAATTAACATGGCAACAATCCCAAGAGTGCAGTAGGCAGACTATGCAAACCAGTTATTATATAGTAATTATTATTTTGGCGAATGTCTTCTGAAGGGCAATTACAGCTTTTACCAGAGCCATAGTACATACTTTATAATTACAACATTTAACAGTTGAAGTCAGTTGTCTTTTTACATCAAACACATGGACATGAGCTGTGAGCGGAACACAGAATGGCATTTAACACAGGTACCAGCGACAAAGCAAATACATATAGGCCAATATTTAACTCGTTCATGATCTGGCCTAAATGAATGCGAGCGTCATGACACAACACACAGCTCATTGCGCTTTACAGCAGGACCGACAAGATCGCCAAATACAGTCAAGCAAAGCTTAAAAAAACTGATGCATGTTGTCGTCATCATCTAAAATAAACACATACACTCATGTTCTATCCATAGATAGAGTGCATGTCCCTGTCCTTTAACAAAAAGAAAGCAGACTTTACACAGTAGAAACACGAAGTGTGTGGGGAAAAAAGCAGAATGAGACGGATCTCAGCTTCATTCACATGTGGAGCAAAAGCAGTTTGTATCAAACCTTTCATTCAGACTCATTTGTATTCCATAACAGTCCATCCTATAATAGAAAATCAAATATGCAAATTTAGGAAGTAGAGTGCTTCGAGATGGCAATTTGAAGGTTAAGATTGATTCAGCAATATCCACCATGTTTCTATCTGGGCAAAAAAAAGGAGAGAAAACTTTTTGTAATACAATAAACTGATGAAAGTTACTGAAAAAGCCATAAAAAGGAAAGCCTTAACTTCACTGTCTCAAGCACTCTTAACGCATGGAGTTTGGAGTGAACAAAAGGAAAGTCCACACAGCAGTGATTTTAATAGTATCAGGGGCAACGACTTATACAAATCTTCAGCAATAGTAAAGTTGAACACTTGAATGTTCTGAGGGCGGCTTGTCTTTACTCCGTTAATTCTTTTGTAAATCATTTCCCCTGCGTCAGGGCTCTTTTTATCTACCTACTTCACCTCAAGCTTGATACTTTTTGGTATTGTTCACACTCCTCGCTTTTTTTCTTATACTAAATTAAAATCCTGGCATCTTAAAAAACCTAAGTTAAAACCAGTTAAAGTGAAATTATTAGATTGGATTGAAGAAGCATGTTCATGAATAATTTATAGAGCCACTTCCAAATAATAAATAAAAGAGCAGGCAAGCAACATCAACCACTTTTCCCCAGTTTTTTTTTGTATAAATGTCTCTGTTATCCAGTGTCCAATTCTGTGATATTCTTGAAAAATGTCTGATACCAGTTATTTACACTGTTGTTTCCAAAAGGATGTGGATACGGCCCGCGCCTGCTCTGGACCAGGCTAGCCACAAAGAATAAATCTCCATGGTTACTTGGCTGGGCTTTAATTCAATCTGGTTTCGCGCAACCGAGTCAAAGCTAAATTCATCCAGGATATCTTGAATATCCCGGCTTGATCCCTTATCCTAGTTTCGTGCAACAGGCTCAAGGAGGCCAAATAAAGGGAAACACACACCCAAACAAAAACCCCAAACCACAACAGTAGAGTATGTCAAAACAGATGATGAAAAATCATAGTATAGTATGTTAAAAAAAAAAGTCATAGTATAGTATGTCGAAAAATGTAAAAAAAAAAGTCATAGTATGGTGTGTTGAAAAAAGTCAAAAAAGGTCATAGTATAGTATTTCGAAAAAAAGTCATGGTATGGCATGTCAAAATAAATGTTGAAAAAGTCAAAAAAAGTCATAGTATAGTATGTTGAAAAAAGTCATAGTACAGTATGTCAAAAAAAGTCATAGTCTAGTATGTCAAAAAAATTGAAAAAAGTCATAGTATAGCATGTCAAAATAAATGATGAAAAGTCATATTACAGTCTGTCGACAAGTTAAAGTATAGTATGTCGAAAAAAGTCATAGTATA
>NC_045752.1:16529337-16529489 GCF_008692095.1 Etheostoma spectabile | reverse complement strand
TCGAAAAAAGTCATAGTATAGCATGTCAAAATAAATGATAAAAATCATAGTATAGTATGTCGAGAAAGTCATTGTATAGTACAGTCTGTTGAAAAGTCAAAGTATAGTATGTTTAAAAAAGTCATAGTATAGTATGTCAAAATAAATGATGA
>NC_045752.1:16529244-16529327 GCF_008692095.1 Etheostoma spectabile | reverse complement strand
TAGTACAGTTTGTTGACAAGTTAAAGTATAGTATGT
Source organism: Etheostoma spectabile (assembly GCF_008692095.1). NCBI lineage: Eukaryota > Metazoa > Chordata > Actinopteri > Perciformes > Percidae > Etheostoma > Etheostoma spectabile. Next base: position 16,529,291 of record NC_045752.1, on the reverse strand, counting down.
TGAAAAAAGTAAAAAAAAGTCATAGTATAGTATGTCAAAATAAATGA
>NC_045752.1:16525041-16529234 GCF_008692095.1 Etheostoma spectabile | reverse complement strand
TAGTACAGTTTGTTGACAAGTTAAAGTATAGTATGTCGAAAAAAGTAAAAAAAAGTCATAGTATAGTATGTCAAAAAAATTGCCATGTGCTCATCAGATTAACACTCACACACATTCACATTCTCGGGGTTCAGTGTCTTGCCCAAGGACACTTTGACATGGGATTGCAGGGCCAGGGACTGATCCACCAACCTTCCGATTGCCCGGCAAGCGTTGTACCATTGAGCCACAGCCGCCCATAGCATGTTGAAGCATTTAAAGAAAGTAATAGTAGTATGTCAAAATAAATGCTGAAAAATCCTAGTTCAGTATGTTGAAAAAAGTCAAAAAAGTCATAGTATAGTATTTCAAAAAAAGTCATAGTATAGTATGTCAAAAAAGTCAAAAAAAAGTCATAGTATAGTATGTAGAACTAAAGTCATAGTATAGCATTTCAAAATAAATGATGAAAAATCAGAGTATAGATAGATAGATAGATAGATAGATAGATAGATATTTATTGATTCCAAAAAATGTGAAATTATGGTGTTACATATATAGCATGTCGAAAAAAAGTCATTTTTATAGTACAGTATGTTGAAAAAAGTGATAGTAAGTCAAAAAATTAATATAATAATATGACGAAAAAAGTCATAGTATAGTATGTTGAAAAAAGTCAAATCAGTCATAGTATAGTATATCGAAAAAATTCAAAAAATGTCATGGTATAGTATGTCGAATTTAGTCATAGAATAGTATGTTGAAAAAAGTCAAAAAAATTCATAATATAGTACGCCGAAAAAGTTGAAAAAAGTCACAGTATAGTATGTCGAAATAAAGTCATACTATAGTATTTTTAAAAAGTCTAAAAATGTCATTGTATGTGAAAAACAGTCATATACTACTAATTTGGAAAAAGAATGTAGTCATCGCGTGGTGAAGAAAAGGGTAAAGTATAGTATGGCGAGAAAAATTCATAGTACAGTCCATCCATCCATCCATCCAGCATGTCAAAATAAATGATATAAAAATCATAGTACAGTATGTCGATAAAAAAAGTCATAGTCTAGTATGTCGAAAAAAGTCATGGTATAGCATGTTGATTTTAAAATTATAAAAAACATCATAATATGCAATACTGAAAAAAGTCATACAATAGTATGTTGAAAAAAAAATTGTTAATAGTGCGTCATAATAAGGTCATAGTATAGTATGGCGAGAAAAATTCATTGTATAGCATAGCAAAAATTTTGAAAAAGGTTATTATATAGTATGTTAAAAAAAAGTCAACGCATAGAATGTCCAAAGAAGTCATTGTGTAGTATGTTGAAAAAAGTGATAAAAAGACATAGTATAGTATGTCAAAAAACGTCATAGTATAGTATGTTGAAAAAAGTGATAAAAAACGTCATAAGATTGAAATTTTTATATTTCTGACTGAACGTACTGCAGAGCTCTATTTTTGATATGACATCATTACCTGCTTTGGTGCTGACCAATCCGAGTGCAGCATTTATACCGCACACTCATTTAAAAAATAAAACATTTTAATGAATTTTTGACTCGTGGTGTTTCAAAAACTTTATTAAATAAACAGTTTGTAAAAATAGTAAATGTATGCAGCCCCGCCCTCCTCCGCTGTCTGTCACTCCGTCAGCTGAGGCATATCTCTCTTGGCTGCAGGAGCTACACCTGTTCAGGTAGAAACACAGCAGCACCGCAGGAACATTCATCATTCATAATCAGCTGCTGTTCTGTCTCTAGGGAGAGTCTACAGGCGGCGAATCGCTGTAGTTCTTCACGGTGTAGATCATCCCATTCGCCGTCTTCCTGATTTCTGACAAATTCAAAAACAATTTTCCATTGTCGAGCTTTATTCATAATAACAATAATTACCTGCATTCGGTTGTTTGAATAACCGACCGACTGACAATGACTGCTTCTCCGTCTGACAATTCGAACAACTTTAAAGGAACCAGATCCGGACAACAACGGGATACACACACGCACGCAAGTCACGGCCCGCCCACGCAGACACAAACACCACACACCACACACAAACACACACACACACACACACACACACCCCACACACACACACACACACCACACACACACAACAGTACTGAACTACTGTTGTTTTTGCTGAATCTGAAGTTATATCTGAGCACACGTAACACAGAGTTTCCCTTCGGGGATCAATAAAGTATTTCTGATTCTGATTCTGATTCTGAAGACCACAGTTTGTGTCTGAACCAATAGGAAGGATACAGGTTGGTGGTGTCATAGGGCCCTCTGAGCTCCTAAGGCTGAGGGCACACAGACATTATTATATTATTATTTATGACTTCAGAATGAACATGCTGCATATATCACCACAAACCTTCTCCGTGGCGCTTGACAGGATCCCACTCTGAAACACAAAGAGGTGAGGCAAGACAGAGCCAATCGGGACATCCTGTCACAGTTACAGGAAGTGTGTTGGGACAGAAGAGGATGTACCTCTTCTCTTAATACATCCATGCCCTTTACACGTCTCCACCAGATACACAGCGGTGGCGATGGTGTAGTGCCTACTGGTGGAGCCTTTGATGCCTGCAGAGTGCGACACCTCAGACACCAAACCCCTCTCTATCGCCTGAACACACTAACACATATAGAGACTATTATTAATATAAACATGTTACTATACTACCACTTTTTTTCAATTTTTTTTGACATACTATTCTATGAATTTTAAAAACTTTCTTTCGCATTTCTTTCGCATACTATTACTTTTTTCCAAGATACTAAACCATGACATTTTGTACTATACCATAACTCATTTTTTTGATACTATGACTTTTTTATACTATTTTCAACATACTATACTATGAATTTTTTATAACATAAAAAATTCGGTCGTAACAATGCTTTTTTTGACATACTATATTATGACTTTTTTTTACTTATGTACTATACTGTGATTTTTTTTATCAACCTAATATACTTTGACTTTTTTGAACAAGCTATATACTATGACCTTTTTCCAACATACTGTGCAAGGACTTTTTTTGACATACTACACAGACTTTTTTCGACATAATATAGTGTTACTTTTTTTTACCTTTTGTGACATACTATACTTTTTTTTTTTAACGAGCTATACTATGACCTTTTTTCCAACAAATTTTTGACATACTATGATATGACATTTTACAACATACTTTGCTCTGACTTTTTTTGACATATAATACTTGTCGATGTGCTATGACTTTTTTTTTTCGACTTTCTTCGACAAGCTATACTATGACTATTTTTCCAACACTGTACTATGACTTTTTTAAACTCTTTTCAACACACTATACTACGACTTTTTTCCACGTTACTATTTTTCAACATACTATGACTTTTCTTATATACTATGAAAATACTATACTATGAATTTTTCAACATAATATGCTATGATATGACTTTTTTCAACATACTATGCTTTGTCTTTCTTTGATATACTATGAGTCGAACCCGGGCCCACTGCGTTGAAGAGTTAACCTCTATCTACGGGCGCCTGCTCTACCAACTGAGCTATCTGGGTGCCCTACTATACATTTTTCAAATATTTTGACATTATATACTATGACATTTTTCAAATATTTTGACATACTATACTATTTTTTGACATACTAGACTATGACTTTGACTAGCCGGCTCCACTGTCACCAAGAAAATGATAGTTCAGTGTTGCCCCCTAAATTCCCAAGTTCAAAAAGGAGTAGGAAGAAGTTTGTGAACAAACTTATCAGGTCCTACCCCCTTTCTCTATTTTTATCCTTTAGTAAATACAAAAAAATGTTATGCTTCCCTTATTTACACATCTTTACATACGTGTGCATCCTATATTTACCTACCTACTGCTCACATAAACACATGCATACACATAGACACAGATGCATACTTGCCTACACACATTTACACAGTTTTTCTGTTTTTACTTTTTTTCTTTCTACTACTTTCTTTGCCATCTATCTTCTTTGTTTTCCTTAATCTACAGCAAATCAAATAATAACACACTAGACTTAGTATATTGGCCAAGCAACCATACAGTCATTATGCAATACCATCACTTTATATCCTTTTCGTATCCCTTTATCTCTTTTTGTATCTTTATCCCTTTAATATATTCCTTTTAAATAGTCTCTTAACAATGCTCATTGTTGTACATGATTTCATCTCTT
>NC_045752.1:16520146-16525031 GCF_008692095.1 Etheostoma spectabile | reverse complement strand
GTTCCATAAATTAACTCCTTTGGTTGTGATGCAGTGATATTTAGCATTTGTTTTTATATAGTTTATTTTTAAATACAAATGTTCTTCTTAAGTGATGGTTGCTCTCTCTTATTTGAAACAATCCATGGATACTGTTTGATAGCTGATGATTATTTATTTTGTACAACATTTGTGCAGTTTTAAAGTCAACATCTCTGAATTTTAGTGCTTTTAATTTAATAAACAGTGGATTAGTTGGTGCTCTATAAAGATAAAGGCTCTCTTTTGAAGAATGAATATACCTGTAGGTTCAGTGTTGGTTTTGTAAGTGTTTCCCCATACCTCCAAACAGTAAGAAATGTATGGCAGTATGAAGGAACAATACTACAATGAGCATTGATTTGTTAAGTAATTGGTTTTATTTAGTATAGCAATTGATTTGGATATCTTGGCCTTAATATAAGGTAAACGTGGCTTCCAACATAATTTGTCAATGATTATTACTCCCAGAAATGTAAGTTCTTTTACTCTTTTAATTTCAATATCATTTATCAGAAATTGTTTGTGTGAAGTTGTGGCATGATTACCAAAAATTATAAATTTAGTTTTACTTAAGTTCAGTGTTAGTTTATTTGCATCAAACCAGCTCTTCATCTTTTTTTATTCATTTTCCACTGTATCCAAAAGTTATTCCAAATTTTCCGCAGAACAGATTAAATTAGTATTAGCAAATAAATTGGTTTTCAGTGTTTTTGACACCTCCCATTCATTATGGTCCGAACATTGACCCCTGGGGGACCTCACAGGTGATTTTCTTTACCTTTTGATTTATGGTTTTGCAATTCATCACATTGTTGTCTATTATGTAAGCAGCTATTTAACCAAGAAAGAGCAGTCCCCCTAATTCCATATTTGTGTAATTTCATTATCAGTAAATTGTGGTCTACTGTATCAAATGCCTTGTTAAGATCCAAGAATATCCCCACTGCATATGTTTTGTTATATTGATATTGATGTTTCTTCTACAAATTGAATAAGTTCAACTTCAACTTCAACTTCAACTTTATTTGTCATTTTATATGTACAGAGTGCATACAGAACGAAATTGCGTTGCATACAGCTTATAAATATTGCAATGATATTCCAGGTGAGATGGAATACATTTCCGGATTATTATACAAAAAGTTATACAGAAGTGCAGCAGTGATCAAAGTGTAAAACAGTGCAGGGGATAAACAGTGTGCAAATTGTGAAGGTTCGGTTCAAAAAGGCATTTGTGCAAAAATGCATTTAATAAGTGCATGTGAAGTTGTCCTATTAGCCCTGAAACCATATCATACAGTATATTATGTTTATTAATAAAGCTATCTATCTTTGTAGAGAATATTTTCTCTGGAAAGACTCCAGTTTTCAGAGATTGATTACATACATGCGTCAGAGGTTTGACAACACAGCCGATAATACTTTTGACCATAAACATGTCAATACCATTCCAGTCAGTTTATTCTTAAATGTGTTAACGATCTCAATAACTTCTTTTTCTTCAGTTCCCTTAACAAACATAGATTAATTAATATTTACATTCTTGCTTAGCACATCATGTATACTGACAGTCTTTGTAAACTCCCCAGCTAAACCTGGACCAACTCCAACTAAATAATCATTAAATTAATTTGCAGCTAAGGTCATGTCCTTAACCTCTGTATTGTTTTTTGTCAGGAAATAGTTAGTGTCTCCTGTTTTGCCTTTATTATTCTTGATAATTTCATTCAGCACCCTCCCAGGTGTTTCTTGTATTGCTTCTGTTGTCCTCCAGTAGTTTACTGTAATAAGTCTTTTTATTGCTTCTCATGATTGTGGTCCGTTTGTTTTTTGTATATCTCATATTTATTTTCTGCTTCTTTTGTCCTCTTCTTTAAAAACTCTTTATGTAATTAATTTTTCTTCTTACATGCATTTGATATTTTATTAGTTTTCCACGGTTTTTCATCAGATTTTTGTTTTACTTCTTTCTTTACTCGAGGACAGTTTTTTTCATCAAGTGATATTACAACAGTCAAAAATGAATCATAAGCATAGACCGTTAATATTAATTCAATATATATACAGTCTATGATTTATAAGCTTCATTCGCATTATCTACGTACACTTTGCCCCAGTCTGGTTTTATTAAATCCTCTGAATGTATTGATGTTTTCTTGGGTTCTGTGTCTGGTCATTGTGTAAATGTTGTTGTCATCCTTGTCTTAGTGTAGCTATTTATGTTTGAAAAAACTGGCAGACGTTGCAGACTAACGTCGTTTATTATTAGTCCAATTTCAACTTTATAGTCAATAACGTTGGTAAATATGTTATCAATTAGTGTAGCACTATTGGTTGTAATTCTGGTTGGTCGAGTGATTGAGCACTGTACATTACATCTGGAGTTTTGTTGTGGTCTTGTGGGTTGAGCAAGTCAATATTGAAGTCTTAGCAGATTTTTTTGTTTGTTATTGCTATTACTGAATGTTTCTGTAATTCTTTCGTTAAACATGTCAATATTCCATCCTGGTTTCCTATAAATGCAGCTAATTAGAATGTTTTTCGATTTTTCCATTTCAATTTGCACTGTGCTGCATTCCATGATTGTATCTAAAACAAAAGACACTTTATTAACTATTTTACATTGATATCTTTGGTCGATATATAATGCAACCTTTTGTTTGACTTTTGAAAGGTTTGCGATAAGGCTCCTGCTGTTAAAATGTAATGTTGATATTGTGCCATCCACTTTTATGTATTTTTTGAACTGCTCACCTGCGTAATATTCACACTGGCAGTGAACACAAAGGTAAAAATTTTCTTGGTCAATGTAATTTTCAATGTCTTGTGGTTTATGTTCTGTGTATTTGCTTGAATTAAGCTGTATTACTCTGCTAAACATGCTGCATTAACTGAAGAGAGAAGAGGAGAGAGAAAAATGACACACTGGAGTTTCTCACTGTATAAGAGAACAACTTTAACCGTGGTAATTTGAGGATGAGAGCCCTGAATTACAGGCTAAAGACGTTTCAACATACAGATTTATGTTCAGTTTATCGTGACTATGTTAGTAACTACCTTACATTCATGTTTTGGATCTTGCTAATAAGTCGAAAGCTTTGAATTGGCTGGCAATAAAATCATTTTAAATCAATATTTTGTGTCAAACCATTACAGCTCACATTTGTAAAGTAGTTGTATGATAAGGAGGATTATGTACAGTGAGCTGGTCATTATTGCACATAAGCCCTGACAGGGTAAATGGAGACCCCAGCAGGATTATCCCTGTATTGTAAACATGTCTACATGTAAAGGCTTGTGCAGCTGAGCTGCCAGTATGTATTTACTAGCGATAGCAAACTGTATCCCTTGGGTGCCAGCCGTGCCAGTACTGCTCTCCATCACGCTAATAAAAAGCAGATTGGAGTCTTTCTTCATGGTCTTACGAAGATCATTTGTCTCCCATCAGGCATCAGCTCTACACTTGGTACAAAGTGCTGATGGTGCAACTAAGCACTTACTACACTTAGTTTCAGTTTCCTTTTACTTCATCTCATTTTATACTACTACAAAGAAACATTTTATAACAAGATGCAATGGTAAGGGAGTCAAACAGCGGTGTATGTATCACAGGGAAGCTCATGAAACCATCCATTATTCCAAAAGCCACAAGTAAAAAAAAAAAACATGTCATTTTTCCTGCTATGATTGTCAGACAACAAAGATGTTACAATGCAGAGAGGATGAATTCAAAAGCATTACTGTGTTTCCCACAACTTTGTTCATCTGATGGAGCTCTCTGCAAGCTGCTTTCAGTGTCTTCATTAACATACAAGTCATTTACATAAGCATTCACACTAATAGCAAGTGTGTTGCATGTAACAGTTGTTCTTTTTATGAAACGCTCTCTCAAAGAATCAAAAGTAGCATTCAAAATGTTAACTATGGTATTTTTTCCACTCAAACAACTATTTTCCTACAGTTGCTCATATTATGCTCATTGTCATGTTCAGAATTGTGTTTAGAGGTTGTACCAGAATAGGTTTATATGGCTTAATTTTCAGACAACACCATATATTTATTGTACTGCACACTGCTGCAGCTTCTCTTTTCACCCTGTGTGTTGAGCTCTCTGTTTTAGCTACACGCGCAGTAAGTAAATACTGCTGGCTTGTCAGTTGCAGAGCATGAGGGAGTGCCACGCTAGCAGCTAGGCAAGCATTATCCCACTGTTTATATAGGGTGGTTAATTCACACCCAACTGCTTCAGCCCATCCCATTCTGATGCAGGTTGATCTGCTACATACCATTAATACCAGAATTAACAAATCACAATCAAACTCATGTTAAATAAAGGTCATTACACACCTGCTATCATTTAAAGTGACTGATTAATCACAAATAAAGTTCAGCTGTTCCAGTAGGATTTTTCCTGACATTTTCTTAGTTGCATCTCAGAGCAAAGGCCATGGTCCGTAGAGAGCTTCCAAACCATCAGAGGGATTTCTTTGTTGAAAGATATCAGTCAGGAGAAGGGTACAAAAGAATTTCCAAAGCATTAAGTAAACCATGGAACACCGTGAAGACAGTCATCAAGTGGAGGAAATATGGCACAACAGAAACATTACCAAGAACTGGACGTCCTTCCAAAATTGATGAAATGAGAAAAAAACTGCTCAGGGAGGCTTCGAAGAGGCCTAAGCAAAATTAAAGGAGCTGCAAGAATTTGTGGCAAGTACTGGCTGTGTGCTACATGTGACGATTATTCTTCATATGAATGGGCTTTGGGGTATGGTGGTAAGACGGAAGCCTTTTCTAACAAAGAAAAACATCCAAGCCCGGCTGAAGTTTGCAAAAATGAACATCAAGTCTCCCAAAAGCATGT
>NC_045752.1:16519865-16520136 GCF_008692095.1 Etheostoma spectabile | reverse complement strand
ATGTGTTATGGTCTGATGAAACCAAGGTTCAGCTTTATGGCCAGAATTCCAAAAGACATGTTTGGTGCAAAAACAACACTGCATATCCCCCAAAGAACACCATACCCACAGTGAAGCATGATGGTGGCAGCATCATGCTTTGGGGCTGTTTTTCCTCAGTTGGAACCGGGGCCTTAGTCAGGGTGGAGGGAATTATGAATGTAAATGTGCTGGATTTATATAGCGCTTTTCCAGTCTTAACAACTGCTCAAAGCACTTTTACATCATACAG
>NC_045752.1:16519728-16519841 GCF_008692095.1 Etheostoma spectabile | reverse complement strand
TCATACACTGTGGCCAAGGCTGCCGTACAAGGTGCCACCTGCTCATCAGATACACACTTTCACACACCGATGCGCAGCACCGGGGCCAACTCGGGGTTCAGTGTCTTGCCCAA
>NC_045752.1:16519448-16519718 GCF_008692095.1 Etheostoma spectabile | reverse complement strand
AACATGGGACTGCAGGGCAAGGGATCGAACCACGAACCTTCCAATTGGCAGGCAACCGCTCTACCACTGAGCCACAGCCGCCCCTATGAACAGTTCCAAATACCAGGCAATTTTGTCACAAAACCTTCTGGCTTCCGTTAGAAAGATGAAGAGGAAGTTCCCCTTTCAGCATGACAACGACCCAAAGCACACATCAAAATCCACAAAAGCATAACTTCACCAAAAGAAGATTGACATTTTGGAATGGCCCAGACCTGAATCCAATTGAAC
>NC_045752.1:16515195-16519438 GCF_008692095.1 Etheostoma spectabile | reverse complement strand
TGATCTTAAGAGGGCTGTGCACAGGCGATGACCTTGCAATATGTGAGTGGGCAAATGTTGCCACATCAAGATGTGCCATGCTCCTACCCAAAAACACTGAATGCTGTCCTACTGTACTACTTTTGTACTAACAAAATATTAATTATATATTTGGTGTCAACTGAAACAAATGGATACGTGGAATGATAAGTTTGAGAAGTCTTGCAGTATTTGCAAAAAGAGTGATGGACTTCAACATTTTTAGTAGATAAAGGGGGAGCATAGTTTCTTCTCTGTTGGGGCTACAGTTTGGTATAAGTTGCAACGTAGCATGTACAGTATGGGGGATTTGTGATGAATTTTTGAAGTTTAGAGTTTTAGATGCCTGTGGTAGCGCCACGATCAATTAGCACACAAATTGCACTGATTAAGTTTGGCATAGAAATGGACTTATAAGCAAAGTTTGGTAAGTTTTTGTGCATGGGAACATGGATTTCTTAAGAAGAAAAATAATACAGGCAAATCATTGGGTCCACGCAGCTTTGCTGCTCGGCCGCTAAGCGTAGACAACTGTTTAAAGCAACCATGCAAACATCTATGTACTCATATATGGGGTCTGGCCCCCCTCACTCAAACTTGAATTTGTGTGCCCAGGCTGGCACAGTAAACAAACAAGACCACTCCATTAGCAGGCTTTTTCAGCTTTGGCTGAGATGAGCCCCAGTGGAATCAGATGGTAAGTGAACAGATGTGTAACCATTTTAAAAGTGCTTGTGCTACTTCATTTTCATTCCCTGAAGGCAACACTCCTCTGAACTTTATGAACAGTCCAAGAAAGTCAAGCATACATCTTTTTCATTAGTACAATCAAACTCGACAAAAGCACAGAGCCAAAGAAGAAACCGAGAGTCCTGGAGGTAAGTCAAATTAGAATATAATCTTTTATTTTATTTTATTTTTTTACAAATACTTTTCCACAACACGTAAATGCATCAGACCAAATCCCTTTCTCACACACTCACACTTCAAATATACATCAGGAATTTCCTGAAAAACTATTACCCACAAAAACATAGCGGAAAAATCGTTTCATACCAATCAGTGAAATTTAAAATCACTCATGCAGTAATACAATTTGGATTGCAAATACACCAAAATGTGAGTTTATCAAAAGATGAGATTTGAAATGTAGAACACCACAGAAATTATCACAGAGATGGACCTAATGCAAATATAAAAAAAAGAAAATTAAAATTAAAATGTTGCAATAGGAATTTGGAAAGATTGCGCTTTTAAAGCGCTCACTCAATTCATCCGTTATATCTGTAGCAGATACAGACAACCTGGGGCTCTGACCACTACTGCTTTTCAATCACAGGGGGCCTGGCCAGACAGATCAATGAGAGAAGGTCATTGTAGATTCTAAGGATCTTGTCATGGCCTACACACCACCTTAATTGGATGGTACATGAGAGTTTTGCTGAATAGTGGGCCTGTTTTCCCCATGCACAAATCAATGGCTTGTTCTCTGCTGAGCTGCCCAGACGGCTCTAATCAAATAGCAAACTCCATCCTTGAAACTTCTGGATGATTGAATATTTCCTGTGTCAAGCTGCTTTAAGTAAGCATCAGATACAATTATGCCACATCCACTGCTCTGAAATCTGGTCTTCAACAAATGTAAATGCATACTGTACTGAAAAGCTCTCAGGTCTGATTTTACACACATTGTATTTTTTTCCAAATTCAGGTTGTAAGTATGGAAAACATGACAGCTCTGATGCTTAGAAGGAAAAAATGTTTGAATCCAGACACACAAGTCTGGCTTATAATCAGGCTTTCAATTGTCAAAAATCTAACCTTCAATGTGTTGTTTAATGCACTAACTAAATGGCATTACCGCCTTAATGATGAACAGTTTGTCACAAACAGAATCACAGCCAAAAGAAGCCATAGGTAGGAATTTGCTGCCCATAGCACAAAATAACCATCGTTTATCTGTGTAGGGTTAATGGACAAAGACTGATTTATGTAAATCAGAAACAACTTTTGTTGATGCAGTTGTATTCTGATGAAGCTTGATTGAGGTCTTAACTTAATTAAATCCTGTTTAATTCACATCGATCATAAAGTAAAAATCCAGTTTTGACTTAACTCCATCAATTATCTGTAAACCATATTACGACCTTGGGGGAAAAAAAAAAAAAATCAATCCATCTCGTTTTAAAGTGCAATTAATTAATACACACATGCACACATTCACAACCCATGCACACTTTTGGTTCATTTGGAGGAGGCTACATTACCACCTAAAATATCCAATAAAAAAAATCTGTACTTAAATTTGTAACGAAAATTAGAAATCATTTTTTATGTGTGCACATCCATACCATTCAGTGTATCTTATTCTGATCTATCATCTTAACTGATATTTTTTTCAGTGCAATCACATTAAAAGTAGTGCAGTGTTTTATGTCCTATTAAGACTTTCTTCCCTTGTATCCTGCCGAGAACAATTCTAATATGAATTTAAAGTTCATTTTTTTAAAGTGCCTTGTTCGCATCCTATATTTTGTTCCAAAAACGTAATCTAGTATTTTTAAATTCCTAGTATTAATAGTTGGTTTTATTACTGTACTTTTACTTACAACACCTCTGGAAGAGTACAGAAGACTAACTATATGAATAGAAAATAATGTGCAATGCAAAAAAGGCAAAGTTTAAACTTAAAACTTTTGCTTTGAATAGATCATAAACAGAAAGTTAAAACATCAAAATCTTTCCTTCCAACCCACCGCTCTCTGGTTTCTACAGTCCTTAGCCGTTTTCATTCACCAAGCGTGAACCGTTGATACCACGGTAGGTGACCCGGCTGGGACGGACCAGCACACCGTGGCCAGGTCGACAGGTGAAGTAACGGCGGCCACCCACAGAGCCGTCATTCTTACCCTTGGAGCTCCGGAGCTCCAGACCCAGCCAAAGGCCCGGGGCAAAGTCTGCTGTGCCCAGGTAACGTATGAATGCCATGTCATTGGCACTGCTGAGCAGGACTTGCATGCCCACATGGAGGCAAACCTGTCCGTCCGAGCTGGGCAAGGGGCTGGACCCTGCTGTGCTCCTGGGAACACCGCCAATACCCCCAGATAGGGTGTTCCAGCGCCGACGGTGAGGGTTGGAGCGACTTCTTTTTTTTTTTTTTTTTGAGAATGTGGCAAAACAGAGAAAAATACAACAAGGAAGATTTATGGGAAAAGAAAGAAAGAAAAAAAAAAAAAAAGTATGCAGTTACTCTCCAAAGTAAGTGGAAGATGGATGGCAGCTAAATGTTGAGAGATTGATCTTCAATTCCCTGTTCACTCTCATTCCGACCACAATCATGCATTGGCCATTTAAAAGAGGAACCTTTGCTGACTAATACCACTGCTTCTTATCAGTATTGATTCTGCCACTGCCTAGGATAAAGTTGAAAAGCTTTGGGAGGTTGAAATGTGAGGGCTGAGAGGAAAGAGAGCCACACCTGGTAACAGGACTTCTTCTGCTCGTCTCCTTCTGGGTGGCGATAGCCGATGATGTGCTGAAACTGCGACGGATTGTCCCTGCACGGCAATCACAACAGAAAAGTACTCCCACATAGATTCTTGTATAAGAATGACTTCACAAGCAATCACAGCATGATATATGCTAAGGAACATTTCAAATAAATGTCAGTCGAAGCTTGCAATGAAGGCAGAACTCTCACCGCTGAAAGGATGACTGAGGCGAGAGGAGGAGAGCTCTGAAAGGCAATCAACAGATCCATGGATCCTGTGATTAAAAAGAGAGAAAGAAACATGCAAGTGACGTACGGTGATATACCTCTATGAACATTTAGTAACAATTTTATGAGACAACCTACTGTACAAGTTAAGTTAAGCTCACTCATACTTAATATAAATCTACAAAGAATGAATGTAGAATAAAATGTATTACATTTGAAAAATCATTAAATAACTCCACATATCTATAACATTTTAAAGTTTAAAAAAAATGAATGAGTTAAATGGGCCTGAATCTGATGATGGCCCCTTCTGACAACAGCAACAAGGAGGGGAAAAAAAGAACCTTTCTGCTGCACAAGAGTGCCAGTCTTGTTATTGATGTTTTCCTAAGCCACTATGTGACTATAATCCTGTTAGAGTTCTAAAACCCATAAAGAGGTAGGCTGCCAATGTTGAGGAATGAGCAAAAGAGGAAAAAGGCATTTTCTTGTTTTCTAAGAGAGAAA
>NC_045752.1:16505367-16515185 GCF_008692095.1 Etheostoma spectabile | reverse complement strand
GGGGGCATAAGAAACGCTGTTTTGCACATCATGTGGCCTGGGGTTAATTAGGGGAAAAAAGGAAAGGGAAATATATAGGGCATGGCAAGAAAACACAGGCGCTGACTTTCTAAAAAGCAGCTTTTATCTTGTAACAGTGGGATAAAACAAAGACAGGGAGAGCAATCAAGAGATGGGAAGAGAAGAGGAAAGCTCTCCTCTGAATAGTGGATCTGCATCGAGATGAAGCACATACAGCAGTGGAAGGTGAAGAGACTAATTATACCTAGGTATAAAAGGTGTAATGTGTTAATTTATCCAGCAATCCCTCTAAGCAGACAAATCTCTCTCCTTTGAAATAAGCACAACCTGTATTTCAGATGTCAACTGCTTTGTAAACCGTAATGGCTTTTATTCAGTTATGAGACATATTTTACACTTGAGGCATTGTGCTGTTAGTAAAAAAATCACAACAGTTTTAACTCACTTGTAGAAAATGTGAGCAAAAAACAAAACAATGTCTGGCATTGAATAACTTGGAGGCTTGTGAATATGTACGTCAGACAAGGGTTTCCATATGCCCAGGATTAAATGATCTCCATAAATAGCCATCTCGGCCATTGATACATCTTTTAAGACAAGACTTTGTAATGTGCAAGCCCAATCGTATGCACAGAAATATTAGGGCCTCTCATGCAATTTGCCTTTGTTAATGCGCTATTTGAACAGGTCAAAATGGGTGCCATGTGGGAGCATTTTCTTATGTACACACATACATGAGAAAGGGGAAACGACAGTAGATGTAAAATAGAACAGTAAGAAAAAGGTTTAACAACGCACTGCACACAGACATCCAAACACCACTCTCCAAATTTTAGTTATCTTAAGTACATAATTTAGCAACCATGTAATTTCCTTTAATACGAATCTTGAATGAAAGAAAACGTATTTGGCCCCATGTTGTTGATCTACTAATTCATCTAGCCACATGGCTCTAATAGTTTTGGTTCAGAGTTTTTTTTTTTTTTTTTTAAACAATCAACAGCACTGTATGTCCATACATGAAGCAGGAATTCCACACACACACAGACACACACACACACACACACACACACACACAAGTACAGCTCATCTCTTTGCAATTTGCGATACTCACTGGAAGTAATTTCTATGGGAAATGCATGCAAAATGGCAACTGATCTAGCAAATGTGCTTGGATAAAAAAAAAAATTAAAAAAAGAGAAAACAATTGTTTTCACCAGTACGTTTTAAGTTGCAATTACAATGATTTATCAATATTTGACAATTGAAAAATGTTTTCACAAATATTGCCACATTACTGAACCATGACATTTTTCTGATACTCAAGTTTTAAGACTTTGTATTATATATTATTACAGACATCTAAGCTGTGTTCAAAAGCACACCTAAGTGAAAGTGTATAATTCAGATTTTCCTGCTTTCTGGTTCTGCATGCCAATGTATACTGTAATTATATGTTTAGCCAAAAAATACTTGCATGACCAGATTTCAAACAGAGAGCTTATAAGAGACTGAATAAACACCTCAAGTGACAAGTGTATTTTAGCTGAGAGGATCTTTTCAATGGAGCTCCAACCAGTGTAACATTGACTGGTCTCTATCTCAAACACAAAACGCTGCTTCAGTATCACTTTCTCACAGAGAAGATCACTAATCAAAATTTCCCTGATTTGGCTTGAACTTAAGTTGCACTAGTTCTACAAAATAAAATATTCAGTGGTTCCTTTTAGCCATTCCACACAGTATAACACTACAGACAGTATTTTTCCCAGATGAAACCTTATGGCTACTTTAACATCAGATCTGTGGTCCAACACTTTGAACAATGCCACTAAGGCCTTACACCCACTTACACAACGTCTACACATACTGCATAGTGAAAGCAGCACATGAGCAGAGCAGCAGCTACAGTCCTCTGTCAAGGTCTATGCAAGATGCATTCAGGCACAGTACTGCTGTATAGGTCACTTGTGTATTGGCAGCACTCAGGAGCTGAAAAACACAATTACTGTGTGAAAAAAGTAAGAAAAGTATCAAAGCCAAAAAGATGGCCAGCCTGTGTAGACAGCTGTATTGAGTTAAATTTAAGTATATCTATTCTGTCAGACAAGCGTGAGATGGAAAACTGAAAAAAGCAACTATGTAGACAAGCCATTGGTTGCCTATTAGACATCAGTGTGGCTTTTTCATTATTATTATTATTATTATTATTATTAGTCTCAAAACCGAGAGATCCTACATACCACAGCTGTCAGTGTCAACACAAACAGCCTTCTCCCATAGCTTCTCACGTTCATTCCCTGACTCTGATTTTCTGGTTACACATTTTTAACTCTATATGCAGTCTGCACAAGCAAAACCAATAACCAGTCACATGTTCCAATAATTCTGCTCACTTGAAAAATGGGTGGTTTCAAACTAAAAGGTGCAAAGCTGTTTACAGATGTAGATATCTGGAAATAAAAGCTGAAATGCTGATCCTTGTCTCATATTGTCAAACGCAAATGTTTTCAGGAGAGCAAAAATAACAGAATTGGTAAAAAGTAAAGTGACTGAAAGTTTAAAGAAAGTTGATAGCCTGTGCTCCCCCCTTCAAATCAATATATTTGTATCAGTAAAAATAACACTTTCATGTACTTAAAAGGCAAATGCATGCAACATCTTCAAAAAGGTATTTTCTTATGTATTCCATACTCTGGAATAGAACCTTTTTACGTCTCTCTCCTAAACCCATGATAAACATATTCATTCTCCATAATGCATATGTAAAAGGCAGGGATGATATCGTTTGGCCCATGACTAGGTGCCACATTAAAATGAGGACTTGTGCTGGGCTAGGGCCCCAGGCTTCACGTTTGACAACGTGGACTCCCTTTAAATTAAAAGTACAGAGGACTGTTTGCCACAGAGGGCAACTTCAAATATGTCAACACTGGCACAAATGACACTGTCAAAAGAGCTCATTAGTGTCCTCTTATGTATTGATGAGGGCAATGAACCCACAAACTCTGGGATTTTGAAGGAATAATGTCAAATTCTTTAAAAAAAATCTGCTCCGAACATTTGAAATCTGTTTTTGCTTCTGTGGGTGACCACTTGCAAAAATCCATTACCAGGGATCATACGTCACCATTAGCGAAAATACAAGCTAAGGTTCTGCACTCACCTTTGCACACGAGACGGAGGAGCAAAGACGCCATGTTTTGGTGGGCAGCTGAAGTACCTCACTCCTCCCACTGATCCATCATTCTTACCACTTGGCTTGTCCAGTTCAATGCCCAACCAGAGGCCTAAATGGACAGAAAGACAGACAGACCAGAAATCAAAATAACTTTCAAGGGCCCATAGTCTCATATCTCCTACTAGAGATCCACATTAAAAAAGATTTAAGTCTTCAATGTTGGCAGCTGTAAAAACTAGATGTGTTAATATTATAATGTTTTCTGCACTGTACTAACCAAACTGTACACAGAAAAGCAATCAGCTGTTGCATGAAAATATAGCTTCCAAAAGGGTGTTGCATCATTAGATTCATGTGCCACATTAGGAAATAGACAAAAAGTAAAAAATAAATCTATTTATGTGAATCTTCAGCAAAAAGAGCTGCTTTTGATATAAAGACACCATCCTCAAAGCACTGAGGCTGAGATAACAGAATTGCTAGCACTGATTTAAGAGTGTCAAAGGACATCTCCAACAGAAATCCCCTTAAACATGATCTTGGGGTGTGAGATACGTTAGTACTTAGAAGCAGCTAAGCAGCTTTCTCATCTTATTTAGTATATACTGTCCAACTGCAATGACTTGTGACTGAGAAAAAGAGGATCTTAATAGAGCTTTCTTGTATACATTTCTCCCCTTTTAACTCATTCTACAATAACGATACTGCACAAAGGTTTTCATAAATGTGCAATGATTTTGGCATTTCTTGCTACAAAAAGATAGAATATAAATTGAATATAGTAAATAAAGATTGATGTATCAACCTGAGGCAACAACGCAATTTCTACATATGGAGACAAAAGTGGCAATCCATGATCATTCCTTCATTCATGTCACAAGATGTCACGTTGAATATAAACATGTCCACTAAGTCTTTTTTCTATAGGCGTTTGATTTTATAGTCAGCCATACCAACTTTCTTTAAGGAAACTGCAGTAATTGTAATTATTTGTGTTGTTCCTGAAAACAGAAAGGATAGCCATGATTTATTAAAATCAATAAATATTTGATATGCCATGGAGGATTTTTTTTTTTAGGCTGTTCCTAAACTCTAAGTACCATATACCTAACATTGATAACCTTAGAGAGTACTTTGGTCTTCTTGGACATGTTCTTTATTGTGTGAATGCTGATTCACAGTATTGTTATTCCATTGTTTATTATTCCGCCTTCTTAAGCTTTAAAAAAGATTTTTACATTGAAAGTCAGGAGCAGACTTCAAATCCTCTTCCACTTCAAAATGTATCTCCTCCTACATACTTTCACCTACAGACTTCAATCAAACTTTAAACCACTCACAAAAAACTTTAGCTATTAGACAACATCTCAGCAGTTCGATACAGTCTGTGTCAATGTTAAGTTTAGAGTATCTTTTTTGCTATCAAATTTCTCTCTTTTTTCATTTAAGCAAAAGTGCCAAACATTGATCCTGACGACAATATACAGAGAATTACACTACACATACCGAAGAAGGCACAGTGCACCTTCTCCACAATCCCTCCCTGCAACCAAATGTTTCCACACCAAAACAAAGAGGAAATACAGGAAGGAGGGAGACACAACAGCAAGAACAATGTCTGCAGCTCACAAACAAGACCCACGGAAACAGACAAACACACAAGAGGCATCGGCAGGAAGACTGGCAATAGACAAAATATGTACACAGATAGAAGCAAGAAGGCTATAGCACAAGTCTACAGCATGGATTTCAAGGATTGAGCAATGCTGAGGCAAGTGTCCAAAGTCTTTCTTGGGCGCGTTATTTGTGCGAGTCGTGAAGAGCTCCATGTATAAGCCATCCTAAAAGGAAAGGGTCCATGTACAAATAGACAAGTCATGAGGTGGTTTGGTTCAATGAGGTGGTTGATTGAAATAATTGATGACGTTGAAAGTCAATGTGCGAATAGTAGTGTTGTTCTTCTTTGGGCTGTTACTGTAAATTTGATGAGCTCTTATAATCTCAATCTGAAGATTTGCCAATTTCGGGAACCACAGGCACGGAGCGCGAGATATATATATAGCATTAGAGCCTTCCAGCCCGACGATGCGGATGTTGCATCTCTGGTTTCTGTCCTCCAAAAGCTCTTCAAAAGCGTGGCCAAGGCTGTCAAGAGTACTTGAGTTGCTTTCTATGGTAGTTTTACAATTGTCCACATAAGATCTCATAGAGCCAAAGCTTGCAGTTAGAGACGCTAGCTGGGCATTTATAGCAGTTGGCTTGTTCTTGTTGTCGACCCCCACCTGTTAAATCTGAGACTACATCTGAAAAGGTAGCTTTTCTTTTTCTCCAGTAATGCTCCTGCAATGGCATCCATGTTGCCACGTTGGGTTTTGTTCTTGTTTGCCATTCTGCTTTAAATGACTATCAAGCACAAACTGATAGAATATCAGAGTTGGAACAATATAACAACTGTTTGGCAAAATTGGGCCAAGAACTATGCCTTAAGCTGCCTTCTCTGTAGCCGATCACGTAACTCCATGTTCACTGTATCTGCATTTACAATATGAGTCTGATTATTGTGGGTGATGTCAGAGCTAGAGGAGAGATAAAAATCCTCTAGAACTTGCTCTCATGGCAACAATTTTTACTTGTCATACACCATTCATACACCATTCATACGTTAAAACGTAGGTAAATGTTAGGTTAGCACTTGGACTAATAGTTTCTTTATTCTCATTTGGCATTGAGCCAAAATGCAAACAATGAATATTTTGAAACTGATTTCCGAGTCATTTTTAATTTTTACGCACACACATTTTATATAAATAAGTTCGCAAAGACCTTCTGGCAGTAAGGTCATTTAACTGATGCCACTTAAAGATTTGGCTTTTTTAAACCTTTTCACAGGTCTGTCCCTCACTGGCAGAGCAATCAGACACAGGTTACATGGTCAATAGCTCATTAGAAAGATCAAGGCCTCAGAGATCAAAAGGGGTCTTCTCTCTATTTACAAGCATGTTAACTGATTAGACAGATAGCTCGCGCAGTTCTCCTAACCATGATGCAGCAGTTTTGCCCATTGATGTCAAAAGCTGCATGTCACATTTTCTTCTGCTGAACTTTAACAAAACAGAGATCCTGTAATATGATATACTATGGCAACTATCAATTGCATTTGATAACAGTTTCTGGGATTTCCAAAATAAAAGTCTAAGCTGGTGAATTCATAACAGGGAAATGGCCTGGCAGATTGTCCCAGCCCATAATCACACATGTAATCTATGATAATACATCCAAAACCATGTACTTCTGCTCACATTTTCAGTAGAAAATATATTGCTGATCTGCTACTACACTATGAACCACCCAGACCTCTCAGGTAATATGGCAGGCATGCTTTCGTCCCCAGAGTCAGAACTAAACAGGTGAAGCAGCTTTCAGTTTCTATGCTCCTCATATCTGGAATAAACTCCCAGAAACCTGTAGATCGCTGCTACTCTAGTTCTTTAAATCAAGGCTGAGACCTTTCTATTTGAGCTGCCTTTCTTTAAATGACTAATCATTTCTTTAAATTTTTATGCTGCACTGTAAATTTATTCTTGTGTTTATGTTTCTCTTTGTTTTTAACTGTCTATCAGTGTTTTACGGTTTTAATGCTTTGTGATTTTTACTGTTTTTACTTGTGTTTTATCTGTTTACTGATTTGTGTAAAAAGAACTTCGAATGACTTGTTGCTGAAATGTGCTATACAAATAAAGCTGCCTTGCCTTGCCTTGCCTAGACGGTCCTTAATGTGGCTCAGGACACAGACACGTCCACGCGTTTGAAATGGTTATTATAACAGCAGAAGATAGTTTGGCGGACAGACTTCCACCATATTACTCAAAAAAAGTTAATTCAACAACATTACTTTCATTGAAAGTACATTTCAGTAAACGTCAGGTCTCATATAAAGTTACAATCCATCTGTATTCCCCATGACTTATATTATACTGTTTTTTTGAACATGCTAGTGATTAATGCCTTTTGTCTTACAGCTTTTTCAGTGCAATGTCATCTTTTCAGCCCATGTACCAATCCTCTCAACTCCTTAGGGTGATGTCTAATAACAGTAAATAAAAAGTATTTATTTCAGCCTTTTCAGTAAATCTATTTGAAATTCCACTTTTATTAGTTTAGCTTCCAGTTTTTAGCAGTGTATTTAAGCTCTTAACTTATTTAGGTAATGCAGTTCAGCTTCCAACTCTTACAGTTTTACATTTAAACTCCCAGGTTTTTAAGCAGTGCAATCCATTAGAGATTTTTCAAACTTTCTCTTCTTTACTTATGCTTTTCTTCAACTAGAAAATAAATTCAAAATGTAAAATGTTCTACATCTCTTGGCATTATTGAACTTTTATTGTTAGTTTTTCAAAAACACTTTCACATTAGTGTTATTTAACATACCACTTAAAGCATTCCCACTTTTCTATTCTAACTTCATTCTTTGGTACTTTAGATAGCATTTTAAATATGCATGGACACTATTATTCACCTTTCAAATAAGGCAATTTTCCACATATTACAATTCACATTAGGTATTGGTTGAATGAAAAGTCATGCTGAATACCATTGTTGTCTTAAAGATTCACGTGAGCAATTGAAGTGTCATCCAGAATACACAGATGAAAAGCAACACTGCAAAACATCTACCAAATAAAGGGCATTAATGGTGAAATATTATGTGTCGCAGTATAAATTTTAAGGTGATTTCAACGGTAACAGTAATTTTAACAACTGACCTGGAGCAAAGCTGGTCTTTCCATAGAATTTGACTACACCGGTTCTCTGGCCTACAACCAGCACCCTCTCCCCCAGGCGCATCTCAGGGCCCCCACACATAGAGCCACTAGCTGAGGGGGTTTGGCCTCGAAGACCTGGGAAAGATGAACAAAAAGTGTTTCACTGCTTACTTCCCTCAATTCGATTCCATTGGATTTGTATCATCATGAAAAAGAAAGTGGGATCTTATTAAAGTCAGTGTAAAGACAATACAGTATATAATGTAATACAGACCTGCAGTAAGTGCTGAGGTGTCAGGAGAAGAGTGCAGGGCCGGAGTGGTCCTGGGACTCAGGGAAGCACGCTCCCTTCGCTGCCTGGCAGAAGGACGTTGTCTTGGCAATGGACGAGGTCGGGCACCTGGCCCATGCCGAGAGTCCAGTGAAGAGGAGGAAGAGGAGAGAGAGTGGGAGAGAACACCTGTGGTGAAAATAACAGAGGAATGAGTTACAACAAACACGGGGAACAGGCAATTAAAAGAAAGTACTGTTCAAAACAAGTGTCTTAAACAGAACACACGGTCAAAAGTGAATTAATAAAAGCTATTTCTGTGAAGGCAGCTACTCGGCCAGTGATATACATGAAACATTCAAAAAGGTGCACAAACTGCATCTATGCTCCACTGGAACACTGGTTGTAAATGTTATCCCTTTTGCAATCTTAAATCACATGGCACAAGCTGTGTGCCTTTCCTCTTAATACTGAACCAACCATTCATCCATCCATTCAGAATCAGAATCCGCTTTATTCGCCAGGTATGAGGACACATACGAGGAATTTTTCTTTGGAGCATTGTTGCTCACACTGTGCTTACACACAAAACAAAAAATATACACACTAATATATAGAACACATTTCAGGCTTATATCAGTGACTTTTCTAATTCCATGAAAATAATGATCCTCAGCCTATGATTTATTTTTTTCTATATTGTTCTTCTGAATGAGACAGTGCCTACAGCACTCAGATCCAGACAATTACCATTGTTCTCGTTCAGAAATCCAAACATCTGTGTTGCATGATTCTATGGCAGCACAAATCAACTGAGCTCAATCTTTTATAGTTGCTAGTGTGTTATCAATGTCCAATTACGTTCCAACATACTAATCCCCTCCAAAAACTTGAGGGAATGAGATGGGGGATGCCCAATTTCACTCTCAAGCCATTTGGATGCAGGACCTCGTTAAGCTTTTAACTTCCACAGACCTTCACAGGCCATAAGTTCATTAAGTGCCCAAGAGGCTAATTGATTAAATTGGTGCCAAAGTGCTGTAAGACAAAGGGATGATTCAGCTGCAAACAAATTGGAACCCAGACAGTAATGGGCAAAAAAACCCATCCTTTGCCTAAAGTAGTTTTCAACAGTAAGTCTTAGCTAACAAAAGAAATAACAGTTAAATCTACTGATTCTGTCATTACTGTTTAATTAACCAATCTCTTTATTGCTTTAATTGATCAGTGGACTTTTGAACATTGGCAACCAACCAAAAGTATATAACTGCAAGCAAATTGTATTTTTTGGGTTGAGGAAAATATCTGGAATACAGATTGTTTCAACACACAATCAGATTTATAATTTTTTTTTATCAAAGTTACATGTAATCAATTACATCTTTAACATACCAGTACAGTACTTTGTTTTGTTTTGAAGGCATTGATGTTCCGGTTGAACTACCCACAGATGGATAACGATTGGTTTAAAGCATTAAGGTGCACTGATTATCAAAGAAAAGAGAAGTATGTGACTTGTCCATCTTCAGTAGACTTGACTTGTGTCTTTACAGGTTTCCCTTAAATTAAAAAAAAAAAAAAA
>NC_045752.1:16502387-16505357 GCF_008692095.1 Etheostoma spectabile | reverse complement strand
AAAAAAAAAAAAAAATCAGACAGCTGCAGGTTATTCAGAACGCTGCTACTCGAAGTCCTTTCACTGGCTTCCTGTGCCTCAAAGAATGATTTCAAAATACTTTTGCTAGTTTATTTATTACTTAACACTTTAGGGCCAAAATACATTTCTGATCTGTTACTACACTATGAAACACCCAAACCACTCAGGTTGTTTGGGACAGGCCTGTTTTCTGTCCCCAAAGTCAGAACTAAACAGGGGAAAGCAGCGTTCAGTTTTTATGCTCCACATATCTGGAACAAACTCCCAGAAACCTGCAGGTCCAAAGCTACTCAGTTCTTTTAAATCAAGGCTGAAGACCTCTTTTTGATGTTGCGTTTCTTTAAATGGTTGTTAGTGTCTTTAATGTTTAATTTCTTATACTGCACAGTAACTTTTATTCTTGTGTTTTATCGTTTTTTTATTTAATTTTTTTATTGTTTTTATGTAAAGCACTGTGAATTGCCCGGTTGCTTAAATGTGATATACAAACTGCCAAACTGCCTTGCCTATGTGAAATTACAATTTTAACAATTTCTTGTTTGGACCAAAGAGAATTTACACTAAATACTACAAACTCACTTCCACAGCCCGTTCTCCGATACACAGTAGATTAAAACCCACTCAGCTGGAACTGCAGTACCTGTCTTTGCTACTGAGGTGTCTCTCTCTGTGCCCTGATTGAGACCAGGTGGACAGTTTTTATTATCAAGGGATTTTTTGAACAGATGGAGGCACACTCCACACCCACAGAGTATTTAATAAACCCTATGAACATACATGGAGTTCTTTACATGTTAATACAATATGCAGAAAAGCAGTTTATAAAGTTTGTAGAAATAAACCAGTAACTAAAAAGACAGTGAACCACTCCATAAGTGGCAGAGTTAAAGACAGAGACAAAAAAGCTAAACTGAAAAGGTAACACAAGCAGGAGAGTGAAGAAATACAAATGAAAACATGACACTGTAGAGTAGCGATGAAACAAGATTTTACTGACACAATAAAAAAAACTTAAATATGCTGAGACAAGCAGTTACACCCACACAAAAGCCCACAAGAAGTGAATACAAAAGATCAAAAAAAAAAAAAAAAAAAACACTTCAAAAGAAATGTTGGTACAGACTCAAATAGCGACACACACCACACACACACACACACAACACACACACACACACACACACACACACACACACACACACACACACCACACACACACACACACAACACACACACACACACAACACACACACACACACACACACACACACACACACACACACACACACACACACCACACACACACACACACACACCAACACACACCACACCACACACACACACACACACACACCCACACACACACACACCACACACCACACACAACACAACACACACACACACACACACACACCCACACACACACACCACCACACACACACACACCACACACACAAACGAAAAAAACACCCCTAACACACAAACAACACAACACAAACACCACAAAACACACAACCTACCACACACACCACACCCACACCCAACACACACACACACACACACACACACACACGAGAAAAAAACATTTCTTGCGAAAGTAAACATAATTATGTGGTGGTACCAAAAAATAAAAATTTTAAACTTTTTATATTGATTGTTGCCTTGAATAAAATCTACCATAAAACTGACAAAAGCATTTTAGACTATTTGCTTTAACAAGCAATAAAATCAACATCCACGTATCTAACATAAAAATAGTCATCTCTGAGGATTTAATACATACATAAATTTACCACATAAATTCTCTCACATTACTTTCAACTTATTAACAAGTCACCTATGTTTAAACTTTATAATGTGCTTTGAAAAGAAAAATCTCAAAATCAGCCTGGTATTTATTGATTGCCATTTCAGTTCACATTTAAAGAGAGCTGGCAAACATTCCCCTCAGAGGCTCTTTCCTTTGAACTCCAAAGACTACATTTCAGCTCAGAATACCAAACATTTCTTGTCACTTGACCTTTAGCTTGCAGGGACCTCCTGGCTCTATCTATCCCTTCCACATACTGACATTCGCTTCAAGTGACAGACTGAAGCACATACTGAGGCTTTATGTATCAAGTAGTGGTGCTTTGTGAGCGTTGTCTATGTGCCCACCGTCCTTTGAGGCCTGAGCTCCAGTTGACACACTAATAGGGGCCAGTCTGGCATTCTGCTGTGTTGGTCTCTGCTGTTTAGCTAGACGAGACAGTTCCACAATGACCCATCCAATTTATAGATACAATGGGACGCTAAAATACAGGTGGCTCCGAGAGTTTGTACTGTAAATTGCTGACAAAGGCCCTGAAAAATGTTTGCCCATAAATGATCTGGGTCGCATGGAGGTGCTGATACAAACCCCCTCACATGCATTGCATGCCACACATACACACTCACCTTGTGATGAATGGCTGCCAGTTTATTCAGCCCGTCTACGCCCTAGTTATTAAATCCTGCTTAATTGGACTATCAATCACAGAATTCCATAGGCCACTCTGAGGTACACTATTCCAGTCACATCCAGATCAATTGGTCTTCTAACCCTTTAAATATATTACCACCACAATACAACTGTAAACCCAAGAGGGCACAAGAAACACAAGAACCTACCAGGTAAATTAACATAAAAGCCCAGATGCATGAAATCCTGCCACACAGCATGACATGGCTTATACCTGCGAGGAATGTTGAGAAGGCCTCATCTGGACACCGTGGAGTGACTCAATCCCTCCATAGTAGGCTAAAAGCCCACTATGTCAGCATTAAACAAACACGCCGACTTATTGGGACTTTAGCTTATTCACCGTATCCCCAAGAGTTAGACAAGTCGACACATACCCTTCTCATCTCTTTGCGTGCTGTAACTGACGCCCCCAGCATTAGCTTAGCCTAGCAAAGATCCTGCAGGTAACT
>NC_045752.1:16482702-16502377 GCF_008692095.1 Etheostoma spectabile | reverse complement strand
AGCTACTGCTCCCAATAAGTGACAAAATAACACCAACATGTTCCTATTTCCATGCTGTGATATTTATAGTGACAGGGTGTACAAATAACAACGTCACATGAGACACAGCCATTTTCTAACCGCATACTAACTGGGAACTACTATATTTTCAGAAAGGCAAAGCACTGGTACTTCTGCTACTTGGGCGGAGTGATTTGCTCTCAGCACCTGAGAAGTCCGGTCACAGAGCAGAGAATTCGCCTGTAGTTTGCTCAGAGTTGGAGTAGTAGAGTCAACAATTACTAGATACTAAAAGCATAGTTTACAATCATGGGTGTTTGCTGCGACAATTATCAGGGGAGACCAGGTAATACCATGGTATTTCATAGAATTCCAAACAAGAATAAATGCTAGAGCTAACGCTCATGACTGTAGCCTTTACCTTGCTAATGAATTGGATTCCACATATACACCACCAGTCTGTGTTCGTTCTGATTCTCCCCTCAACCTCAGTCTGTTCATTATTTTGTCTATCACCTTCCAAAATTTGTAACTCCTCGTCTGTGTATTCTGGCTCAAAAATATATTTTCTAGATCATGGTTTGATACCAAGTAAAAAACCTCTGACAATTCCAATGTTGTTTGCTACTACAGTTGGGCAAAAAAGTATATAGTCAGCCACTGATTGTGCAAGTTTTCCTACTTAGAAAGATGAGGTCTGTAATCACTTCAACTATGAGACAAAAAGAGAAAGAAAAAAATCCAGTAAATCACATTGTAGGATTTTCAAATAATTTATTTGTAAATTATGGTGGAAATTAGGTATTTGGTCAATAACAAAAGTTCAACTCAATACTTTGTAACATAACATTTGTTGGCAATGACAGAGGTTTTGCATGTACTGTAGCTGGTATTTTGGCCCATTCCTCTATGCAGATCATCTCTAGAGCAGTGATGTTTTGGGGTTGTCGCTGGGCAACTGGGCAGACTTTCAACTCCCTTCACAAATTTTCTATGTGGTTGGGGTTTGGAGACTTGCCAGGCCACTCCAGAACCTTGAAATGCTTTTTAACAGAGCCACTCCTTTGTTGCCCGAGCGGTGTGTTTGGGATCATTTTCTTCAAATTTTTTTCAAAAATATGAAGAAAAAAATCTGATATATCATTATCAGTTTTACCAAAACGTTCCATTTTTGTTTAATCTGACCACATATTTTCCCAATCCTCTTCTAGACCATCCATATGCTCTCTGGCAAACTTCAGACGGGCCTGGACATTTACTGGCTTAAGCAGGGGGACACGCCTGGCACTGCAGGATTTGAGTCCTTCTCGGCATAGTGTGTTACGGATGGTAGCCTTTGTTAATTTGGTCCCAGATCACTCTAGGTCATTCATCACGTCCCTCCGTGTAGTTCTAGGATTTTTGCTCACCGTTCTCATTATCATTTTTGACCCCACGGGATGAGATCTTGCGTGGAGCCCCAGATCAAGGGAGATTATCAATGGTCTTGTATGTCTTACATTTTCTTACAATTGCTTCCATAGTTGATTTATTCACACCAACCTGCTAGCCTATTGTAGATTCACACTTCCCAACCTGGTGCAGGTCTACAATTTTCTTCCTGGTATCCTTCGACAGCTCTTTGGTCTTGGCCACGGTTGAGTTTGGAGTCTTTTTTTTCCCTCATTTTGTCTCTCATTGTTGAAGTGTACCTATGATGAAAATTACAGACCTCTCATCTTTCTAAGTAGGAGAACTTGCACAATCAGTGGCTGACTTAATACTTCTTGGCCCCACTGTAGCCAGCTATTCACATTGGTTTTGTTGACGGAAGTAACTGTGCTTTTCGGTGTTGCGCTAATCCCTCCACCCAAATAGCAGTGCTTCGTCTTTCTAAGAATATTGTTCCCAGTTGGTATATGGTTAGAAGATGTCTGTGTCTGATGTGACCTTATTTGTACACCCCTATACAAATTACAGCATGTAAATACAAACATGTTGGTGTTAATTTGTCACTTATTGGGAGCAGTTGCTAGTTGGAACCATTTACCTGCAGGATCTTTGCAAGGCTAAGCTAATGCTGGGAGCTTCAGACAGTTACAGCACGCACGGAGATGAGAAGGGTATGTATTGACTTGTCTAACTCTGGGGGATACGGTGAATAAGCTAAAGTCCCAATAAGTTGGCATGTTCCTTAAAAACTGTCTGTACAGGGAACCATTTTGGTATCTATAATGACTTTGCTCCCTCAACTACTATTAATACAGCAACAAAGACCTTTTTAATTACATCAAATACATTTCCTTTTACTAGACTTACTACTGCTTATGTTGATGACACACACACAGTTTATGCATATTTAAGAGATTCTGTTGCTTACTGATGTACTTACTGTTATACTGTTCTAATGATGAATAGAAATTCCATTCTTGTTTATCTAACTGACTAATAAGGAGATAATAATGTAAGGTCAAAGTGAAGTGGCATGAAAAGATTAAATAAGACAACACATAGCATAGGTTTCCATGCATATTCCTAAATATGACTGCTGTCCCAGTATGCCCCCTCATCTAAGTTATTAGTCAATGTTTGCAGACAATTACATCTCAACCTACAATGACCTTGTTTCACTAGCACGGATGACCTCCGTCATAAAATGGTCGCCAAAACACATTTAGTTTGAGGAAACACTAACTACATTACTAACTGGATAGCAGTCTTTGAGACTCCGCTCAATTGTTTATCTTTACTGCTTTTTGAAGTGATTGTCTACTCCTGGAACATACAAACTGTGCCAATAAAAGTTTGGAATCAATCAAGGGTGAATTCTAATGACAATTCACATAGTGCTTGTGGAGAATGCTAAAACTCCTAGTTTAGAGGAATTAAACCGCTTTCAATAATTATATACTTACTGTACATGATGACTACGTTAGTTATATAGCAGAGGGATGGTTGAGGATCATCAGAATATCACACAGGATATAATCCACTTAGTAGAGAATGGGAAGCCATTACCACCAAAACCTTTCAGCACATCTTCCCCAGGGTAATGACAAAATGGACAAGCATGGGCCACGGTTTCTATTGATGCTAGTACTCTAAGCTTATGCCCCGACCCCTCTTAAGTGAGCGTACTTGAAGAATTATTTCTTCAATTTACAGGCAATATTGGGAAGCCATTCATCAGGCTAATATCGTTACTCCAAAATGTTTTTGTTTCTATGAGGTTGATGCAGTTCTTCCATTATCATATGATATGTGGTCTCTAATATTGTTTCCACTTGTCTCATCCAGGGAACAGTACGTAAGATTACCTGTGACATGAAGAAACAGTTTTTTTTACCGGTGTTCACAAAACTTCACACATCTCCACCCTCAGGTCTCTACAGGCTGTTCAGTTTCACTGCCTTTGTGGTTTATGTGATGACAATTAAAGTATTTTTTAATATACAGTACTTTGTGCCAGAACTCTGCAGGCAAGCTCATTCTTACAAAAACTTGTGAGCCACACACTGACACAGATGGAGCAGTGCTCAACCAAACTAACACACACATCTTACAATTCCTGTATGATGTATCATATGTATCATTTTTACATCTTCATCAAATACCAAATGCATCAAATGGCCAATTTGATCTTAGTAAGGTTACAAGTTTTATGAGCGGTTTGTAACTTGTTCCTTACCTGTGTTTATCTTGGAGGGGATGCGGGATAGATCAATGCGACGAGGGGGGCGTACGGGTGTAGACGTCTTTCTGGTGCTGGTTTTATGTTTTTCCAAAGGTTTGCTTATCTTAGATAGGGGTGCAAAGATTCCTGTGGAAAAATATAGATTTTAACTATAATCAGAAGATTATTAGTGATTCTAGATATACAGAGTGATAAGACACAAAAAACAGCTAACACATTGCATGTGCTAACTTCTACACAATTAACAAAAAGTTTATATCTCCTATAGTTAATTCCCTAATTTTCCTGTTAGATAAGATAAAGCTAAAAACCTAATTGGACCAATGAATTCTTATAAAGTCAATGTTGGTAGAAGTAATTGATGGAGCGAGTGGGTTGATCTGCAAGTGCTATGCTGTGGCATGACCTACCGTGTTTGATTCGACAGGTGAAATACTGAACCCCTGCTACTGAGCCATCGTTCTTCCCCTCTGGTTTGTCTAGTTCTACTCCTGCCCAGAGGCCTCCAGAGAACTCTGTGCTACCACAGAATCGCAGGCTTCCAACCTGTGTACACACAATTTTATACCACAGAGAGTCAAAACAAATATGAACACAGTGTGCAAAGCAAATCCAAACATGTGCATAGTTTTATACTCAACCATCTTCCAGGCGTCAATGCGAAAGTGAAAAGTGAAAGCACCACTTGGCAATTCAGATTTCTTATCCATAACAACAAGGTGTCCCGCAAAGTTCTGTACTCTTTACCATCTATATTAATGAGCTAGTCTAGTCTTTAGAGTCTCACTCTTAGGGTTCCTTGAGCATGTTAAGATCTTGGAAAAACAACCCTTTTTTTCGATGCCCCTAGCACATGGAACGCTCTGCAACAAACTCTCTCTCTGCTATTTATATTGCAACTGTTTTTGTTTTGCTCGTTTGTCATTTGCTGTTTGTATATGCCTCTTGATGTAAACTCGTCGTCATTGGAAATGAGGGAAACCTCAGTGCCCTTCAATTATAAATAAAGGTTAAATAAAATAAATATTCAGAGTATGGCAATATTACGAATTTGATACAGGTCATGTAAACTTCATATTCCTGTTGGAAATTCCGAATAAGGCCTTTTTCCGAATATAGCATTTTGCGTTTAAGACGTGGGATATTCTGGTATTATTTGGGTTTTAGAAGCATTCTTTGGACATATTTACAGCGCATTCGGAATATGCGTCTTGATTTTACCACAGGCTTATGGTCAGCTCTGTGCATTGCTATGGTTTCAGTACACAAACCAACCAGACAATAGTTTGCAAGACTGGAGACCCGATAAGGAGAAACACAACTACTTTTAAACATTATCAAAGACTTGGATATCAACAGGTTTTTGGATATGAGCACACATCGCTATGCTGGCGTTTTCAAGAAGCTGGTTGAAGTAATGAAAGAGGGACGCTGTGTGTTCGCACGGTCCAACAAGTCCACCACTGCTGGTAAACTTTAAAAAAAAAAAAAAAAAAAAAAAAAATCCTGCTTTTATTTATTTATGGCTCATTCTTTAAGAGCAAATGTCCAACTGGATTAGAATTAGTATTTTCTTATTGTCTACTCGTTTTGCTTTTACGTGTGTGCAGTTTAGATGGCCATTCAAGAAGGACACAGCAGACTAATGCATAGGCACCCTGATTAGATAGCAAGAACTGGTAATGGTGGTCAGTGGTTTTCTTTTAGTCACTATTACTCTGAACAAAAGCTGATGCTGCACATCAATGATTAGGGTTGTTTTGTCTGACAACTATTCATCAAACTCCTTTTTGTTCCTGGGTCCATATTAAGCTCCTGATGTCTATACTAAGATAAACAGAGGATAGAGGACTACCAGGCTGCCATACAGTAGAGACGCTGGCAATGATAGACAGAATAATGATCAACAGATGTGAAAGGAAACTCAAGTCGGTAATGTTGGTTAGGGCTTCCAATGTGAAAGGCAGATGTTGAACTGCTGCGCAAATCTTTCTGTAGCAGTTAGGCTAATGCAAAACTAATGGCGAGAAACCGGCCACCTCTACTGTATCACTTTGCACTTACCAACACCAGCAACATCATATGTGTAAAAAGTTCACACTCTACCCACACTGACTCTTGATTTGTCTGCAACCTTTAAGTACTGCACCTGTATAGTAAGTCTGAAAAGCCTTAAAGCCAATGTTTACCTTAACAGGTGGAGAAAATTCAGTTGAGGATCCCTGAGCTAGAGATGTTGTTTTCAACTGCTCTCAAAACTCATACTTCCTTAAAAGCATAAAAAAATATGGCGACACCAACCATTTCACCATATTATTATCTCTTATGGCCCTAAACTCACAATGATATTGTACAAATTTAAGGCTCCATTGAAATTTAATATACTCCTCTGCCCCTGGAGTACAAAAAGGCACTCCCTGATCTAATAAGCAACATTTGTCAAAATCTCCAAAAGATTTTACAACCATTACAATTTTGGTTTTATGCCACAGGGTTCAAGAAAATCAAAACACTGTTCCATAGTACCACTGTACAGTAATTGTACCCAATTGTTTTTTTCCAATGATCTTGCAGGAATAACAGCACACACATGAAATGGCATTGGGATTACTTGTAAAATGGCGTCACTACAGAATGGATGTTAAGCTTTCAGAGACTGATCAAGTTGAATTTTTCAATGTGATAGCACTGAGGTAAGGCTAAAAAAGCAGCTTGAATAAGGTGCACTTGGTAGTAGTCCTGGTAAAGGACTACAAGAGGTAACTGAACACATCAATGAACATTTGAATTTAAGACATCAAAAATCATGTAACATATTGTCAACTACAAGTTTATCTTTTAAAACATATGGTTTGTGATCACTGTATAATAAGGGTCTTCTGTCCAGTCCACAAGATGAAAAAGCGTCTTTTGGTTTATTTACTAATTATTTGCCATTATTCATTCCTCTGGTAGTTGTGTTGCAAGTTTACATAGGCACAAACTAATTTAGAGAACATACCAGCAGGGTGCGAAACATTAGCGCCAGTATCAAAAGTACCAAACAGAACCTCAACAATGGGAACACTTCAACTTGTCAGTGGTTGAAGAAGGAACGTGGAAAAAGCAGTTTCCAAGAGCAAGACCAAATAATTGGGAAACCACAGTCTTGTTCTGTATTTTCCCAATCGGTGTAGGTGCCAACATTAGACACAATAATGATACAAAATACAGAAATGGTGACTATATTTGTGTATGTATTTAGTGTACTAGGCAGAGACTGTAGAAGTCAACCTTAATTTCAAAGTCAATTGCAAGTGATGAGAGAAAGGCTGTCACAGATATTGCTCAACTTGGCATCTGAGCCTGTACTTGTGAAGTTGAAGCATCAACGATTGCAACAGTGATGTGTGTTGATTTTGTGCCAATGGCACAACAGGGATGGGATGTCTATTTCACCTTTTTGTTGGATCATTAGGCAAATTCAGGGTGGACGGAATCAGTCATTGTAAAAAAAGGCTGGTTAGGCAAAATTTTGCACAAATTTCTGGGGTTTCACTTCATTTTGGAACAGGATCCCTGCATAGCAAATTGTCAAAATTAAACTGTGCCATGAACAAAGTTAGAAAAGTAAATTATTTGACCTATGGGGCTAGCCTTCCACCATGCTGAAGTTGGGTGGTTAGGTTGAGCAGCCACACTATAGTATGTATTTGCTTTCCATGAAGTAATTGGGCAAAAGTAAATTGGTTGTTGGATGGATTTCTTTGAATAAAATTCATAGCTAAGAACTGGTTTATTAACTGAAAGAAAGGTTAATGCAATAAAACAAACTAACCAGCAACAAAAGCTAAAAAAAAACACCTGTCATCAGGCACATGCTAACATGTAGACCAGCTACAGCATGTGATGCAGCTAAAGAGTAAAGTACATGCTTTAAAGAACACGTTATATACATACACCACAAATTACACTGTGACTGGTCAAGAGACTTAAATAAATGCTTATAATAACAGTGCTGGTATGTGACAACTTTAGTGTATCCCTTTGTTTACACTTTATTTATCAATGTTCTAACACTTGAGCTCATTATCACTGCCCGCTGTGGACACCATGGTCCAGCTAAAGAGTAAAGGTTCAAGAATATGGAGATATACGTAAGAGAAGATGGATGATCCATAGGCAAAGAGTATAAGCATTTTAAACCAGACATTTGACACAATCAGAGTTAGATGAACTTAAACATGTTTAGATGAATGTTGATAATGTGCCAGAATTAACTGTCAAACATAACCCTGAACGCTGGAAAGGGTGTTGCTTAGCAACTGGAAACTATTTTTTTCTTGGTTGGAGGGCTAAAATAATAAAAAAATTAACCAAAGCGTCTGTGTTTGTTTAGGGTAAACCACAATACAGCTGGATATAGGAAAAGGCTGTTTGTATATCAATCCCTTTTATATGTTATTGCTTTACTGGCCATTTATGCTATGCACTTTAATTTTATGTGGCGTTATTAGTGGAGTAGGTTTATGTAGGATATAGCAATTCAATCAATAATCCCATGGAAAAAAAGATCAGTGCATTCTCTTCCAATTTAAAAAAGGGCATGGCAGGAATTCAACCATTTTATGCACATAAGCAAATATAAATCTGCTTAGTGTCACCGAGTAACTATGTCCTGCGTGTGCATTAGTGAGTCTGCTCCCCCTCCTATAATAATCCACAGAGAAAAACATTGATACTGTAAATAACTGCAAGGACTGGAGTTCAAACCCCAGTCCGGTTGCTTCCAGCTTAGCCCGGTACTCCCAATTTGTAGGATGGGATGGTGTTGTCACTGCACTAGTGACTCATGCTGGCTGTTCTGATTACTGTACAAAACAAAAGGGGATGGATTGGAATTGTGTGAAGTTCCCCATATTTAGGCCCTCCTGGTGAAAGGTTCCACTGCTACAAACGTATAGCGTTAGTGTGGCGCTCTGTTTTCACTGTCAGTAGATGCAATAATCACAGCGCTCACTCACTCACTGCTGTCAGGAGTCAGTTTACTCCACAGAGATGCTTACTGTAACTGGAAAAGTGTAC
Source organism: Etheostoma spectabile (assembly GCF_008692095.1). NCBI lineage: Eukaryota > Metazoa > Chordata > Actinopteri > Perciformes > Percidae > Etheostoma > Etheostoma spectabile. The sequence continues at coordinate 16,493,640 of NC_045752.1, read as the reverse complement.
ACTGATTTGAATTCAGCTAATCAGGTTGGGAAGCTTCTCTCTGTTATACCACGAGTAATGGCAAATGAAAAAGAATATTGAATAGTAAATATTCCAAAAATACATCTTGGCAAAGCTTTAGGTAAAACTGAAAATGCTGCAATCGAGGGATTAATGAAGATATTTATAATTGTTCTTGCCTTTTAATAGTGACCTACCACACACCTTCTGTCCCGCTATCACCACACGGTCCCCTAGTCGGATTCCCATGGAGGCAAGCTGTATCCTGGCCTTATCAGAGAGAACAGGAAGGGACTGGGCTTGCAGACTGAGGGGCAGAGGGGAGCTGGGTCTGGGTAAAGGCTGTCTCAGCAAAGTCTGAAGTTCTTTGGCCACAGCGGCTGCATCTGCCATTTCCAAGGGCATTTCAAGGGGGTCAGGCACCATGTCTGCTGGGCACTGCCCTTTTTCATTCTGTAGGTAGAGACAAGATAAAAACACAGGTCGATGATAAAATAATTAATAAGAACTACATTTCATTCAACATTCTCTTGTATTTGCCAGCATGCCAATTAAATGTAATATAAAATATATCGCATGCGGTATCAACCTCAGTAAGGACCGGGCTGCACGGACATCAAAAGGTAAAACTTTGATTTTTGCTTTCATTATCCAAAGGTTCAGTTTTCATTTCTGTGATAAGGATGTTGGGCTTAAAAGAATCTTTAATCTTAGCTCTTCTCACAGCAAAAATCCCCCCCTGTGTGTGTTTCAAAGCAGCTTTCACATAACATGAAAATTTAGTCAGGTGGCTGAAAAAGATTCTGCAGAGTCAGCAAGACCAAGTGACTGTGAAGGCGTGACAGATGAGGACCTCTTTCAGCACTGTGCAGGAGTAACTGGGGCAAACTTGTGTTCGCCATCCCCTCCAGCAAAAATACAAGGGGTCTTTCTTAACATAAAAAAGGAACTTGCCTTTCGTTGCGATGGTCTGTTGTATCACATGTTCTCCAACACTGAGCCTACAACTTAATCTGCAACAGTGGCTTGAACAAATGTGTTGTGCTGCTTTTTGTGCCATCTTTGGTGACACCACTTCACAGTACTGGTTCAAGAAAAGAAATGTTCAGTTTGATGTCGATATTGGTTATTTTTTGTGTACTGATATTTTAATTTGACACTATAAATATAATTGAATTAAAATTAAATTGACAAGTAGCAAGTAGATAGCGATTAAGCCAAAATACGAGTGGTAAAATAAGCATGAAAGGCCGGCAATATTTTATGTTTTTCCATCCCTATAAAACTTCCCACTTCTCAAATAATAATGACATAATGACTAAGTGGGTAAAAGCAATAATAGAACAGTCTGGTTCAGAAAAGGACATCACTTTACTGTAATGCAGCCTTTAAAACCAGGAAACGACAACACATCCACATTACGATATCCAAAATCTAAGACAATATATCCGATAATCGTGGCTGATAGATTTTTTCCATTAAACTACATTTTCCATTCTCCTGAACTTGTGGAAGACTGGTTTTACATAACAACGCAATAACGCAACATAAAATGAAAGTGGCTTTCTTTGTGTGTCTGTGCATTTTGAAGTCTACTTTCTTGGGTGATAATCAAATTAGCATACATAATGTTATGACTTGATACACCCACATGAGTGGTCTATCCAACTAAAATGGGTTGAGTCACAGTAAACATATCAGTCCTTTAAGATTATACAGAGGATTACTAGGGGGGAAAGGAATAACAGATGCAACATTTCTCTAGGGCTAATTAGAAGCAACTACTTGATAAATGTTAAATAATACAGGAGAGAAAAAAACTGAGTTTAAACTTTTGCTTGGCAAGATAAGGAACAAACAACTTCTTTGACCCAGAAAATCTCTAAATAAAAAGGGTTAAAAAAAAAAAGTGGCATTCACACACTTAAAAAGAGATAGAGCCTCTGCACTCATCTTTGAGCATTGGGAATTATTTGATTATGGTGCAGTGCTTTGGTGACCTCCAGTGGGAAAATTAGAACATACAAAGAAAAGGCACCATTTCTGTTCAGAAGTAGCTTTAATGAATCTGAATATTTATATTTGTTTAATATAAAGGATAATAAGACATGTCACATTGAAACATGTACAATTTAGTATAGGTATAAACTTTCAATAGAATGTATATATGCTATGACTCCTGCTGTGAATCCTAGACGGGCCACAAGAGCGGTTCAACAAACCCCTCAACCAAGGCTGTAACTGAGAGCCACAAGGCAGACAGACGGCGCACTGAGAGATGTTCAAGTGGTACAATAGATCCATGCAAAACATGTCTGGGAAATCTGTATTCAAACAGTTGCCTTTTTGGGTGTTATCTGCCAGCATAGTCAGAAAATGCCAAACAGGAAATGTGCAAAAAATAAAAAGACTGTATATCTGAAACAGAAAAAAATGTGAGGCCCGAAAAAGTAACTAAAAGATTCCAATATGTTATATTTTTTAAATTGAGCATGAGATTTATTTTTGCAAAGGTCTCCATTAAATTAATGCAATTTTGTAAACCAGTAAATAAAGGAGTCAGGATTACATTACATGAGGTGGGAAAATTATGGGAGTGAATTTTCTATTTCCATCATGATTGATGGTGAGCGTCTGTGAGCAAATACATGGAGAGAGAGATAGAGAGATAGAGAGATAGATAGATAGATAATGAAATAATCAAGCAATTTGTTAAATGGGATTGTGTCACACAAGTGATGAATGAACAAAAGCAACCTGAAAGTACATTTTATTGAACTCAAATCCAATGAAAGTGTGTTTCAAAAAAGAAAAACCAAGGCTGCAATGAAGTCTGAACAGATAAGTTTTCAGTCTACAACATTAGATGTGTTTTTGCTGTCCTGATGTCAATGGGGAGTTAGTCAAACAGTCGTGACTTACCACCTCCAGAGTGAGTGTTTGGAAAGAACAACGTAACTTACTCTGAAAGCAGGGTTGGCTCCCAGCTCCAAGAGACATTTGACAGCTGACATGCACAGGTTGGATGCTGCGATGTGCAGGGCGGTGCCAAAGTCAAAGTCACTACAGGTGGCATCTACCTCTACAAAAAAAATAAACAATCAGGAAGACTTTTCTGTGGGATTGTTATGCATTGTTTGACACTTTGATGTTGTCTCCTATCCATTTTTTAAAAGTAACCACAAATTTGAAATCATAAATTTAGTAACCAAATATTTACAGTAAGTCGCCAGAAAAATTGTAATCCTGTAAGTATTGCTACATTAAACATCAACTCCGTCATCCTTTGTGTTTGAACGGATTACTAAGAATAGACTTAAAGAAAAACTTGCTAGACTTGATTTGACATGAATCATGGTGTTGGGAGTTTAAGTTCCGTGTATTAACATAACGTGAAGTTGAATGAAAATGAATCTGGTTTACAGAGTTCACAGAGCTATCTTAGATTTGCTGAGTAAAACCCAGAGTCCCCTTAAAGCTGCAACATGGACTGATGTGACAAAGATATCAGTTATCCAGATAACTTGGAACAAGTCCCAGGTCCTTTGTTGAGTAATTGCTGCAGTAGCTGGCAGCTGTTATCAGGGCCAAAGTGGTCCATAACTGTGGTGGAAAAAGCCCTCCATTTTCTGGTATCTCGGGGTATTTATATATGCATGCTTTGACCACTCAGGGACTGTGATGTTGCCATATCTCAACAGTTTACTACAATACTCCTTTACAATGTAAACATCTCCTGTTGTTCAGTAGCCACATTCATTTTCTTTAAAATCTGGAGTGTGCACTTTGACACTACAGCTTTCGAAGCTGCATATGTATAATCAATATTAGATTTTTGAGTCAACATACCCAATAATGACTTTCATATCTCCACAAGGGAATATTTGATCTCCTTAAGACACATGTTATATTGTTATAAAAGGCAGATTTCTGATATGCAATGCAAGATGGTGGTAAAATAAATGCGTTTCTGTAATTATGACCATGTTTACACGCAAAACAGGCATTGTCATTTATAAATGTGTATAACACAAGACTTGGTCAGTCAATTCTGTAGAAGCAGTTTTTAAGCTTTGTCGATCTACTCACTACATGTCAATATAGACAGCTGTTTGACCAGAGGTGATGAACATCAGGCTGTAATGCAGGCATAGTAATGCTTACAATGCTCCGTGAAATGTGTGAAAGACTCACCAAGGCTGGACTGGAGACAGCCATAGATCTTCATATTTATGCAGGCCATTTAAATAATAAATACACTGGACTGAACCCCAACTTAGCGCTGTATCCAAAAATATCTATGTAAATATAAATCTACAACAAAAATGTACCAAAGCAGCCGCTTAAATATTGTCAGCATATGAAAAACTGGCTACTAAAAAACAAAAACAACATTTTTTTAGTGAGATAAGCTTTCAGTCAGGGACCTTCTTCCAGACAGACTGTGGTGCACAATGCTTTCCTCGTTATTCTTTGTTCCACCTTAGCTTTATCTACTGAGTAGTGATTTTTATAAATTGGACTTTAGAGAAACCGTACCACCTAATGCAGCAGCACCATAAACTACAGCCTCCAAATAATAGAACTTCAATGACATCAACAACAAAAACTAAATGTGAAATTGTTCTTAGATTTGGCACTGCAGTTGGTTATGAAATTAGAAACGCTTGCCCTGCAATGACAGCGGGGGTGACCTTCCCCCTGCTCTCACCTCCAGGCTGGGAGGACTGCAACACTACCCGGATAAGCTGGGGCACATCAAAGTAGGCAGCATAGTGCAGGGCCCTCATGTTAGTCCAGCGTGAGCGAAGGTTGGGATCAGCGCCCATGGCAAGGAGCTGGCGGGCAAAGCCTGCTGCTGTCTCTGCATCACCTGGGAAACACAGGAGGGTTACAAGTATTTGGTGTTGGGGGAGGGGTAGTAACAGACAGACATTTATGTTTGTCGGTAGGGTGTGCGTGAGTGCGTGAGAGAGAGCGAGAGATTACAGCCGATCATTAAGACTTGTACTTACTCCAGTGCTCACAATGCGACATTACTAAATAGCAAAATGATAAGAACGCCTGTAGTAAAAATCCTATATATTTGTGAACTTGGGAAGTTTTATGAAATTAAAAATGAGGTTATTGTATACCGGCAGCTGCCGGATTCAAAGAGCAGGCAGCACAGGAACAAAAACAAACACATCATCACAACATTATGATGATAACATCCAAAACACACATTTTATTCTCAGTGGTTTCTGTGACGAAAAATACCTCGAATGAGCAGGTTGTTCTGCTCACAGTTGAGTTGCTGGTCGGTAATGTGACCCAGGTGAAATATGCGTACACACACTACTATAAGAATGTGGTCACATGTTGCCTAAACCACCTCCGAATGTGGTCTGAGTGATGGGATCTCAACAAGTCCTCAATGCATCCTGGGTGCATTTACACTTTTACAAAGAGCTATCGGATCACTCAGATAGGATTCCAATACCAGGTCAAAACGGGGCCACTATGTCAGCTCTAGAGACGTGTGTTTGAGGAGAAGTAATGAGTAGCAGTGCTCATCGAGTCATACAGAATTATGTTCAGTGGTTGCACTAGCAAAACAAACTAACACACAGATAAGACAAAATAGGTGTGTGTACATTTTTACAATCCAGCTGAGTGTTTAATCAACACCCCTGTAAATACTAACCAATGCCCGGGGCCCCGGCCTTGCAGCAGTAGTGCAGGAGGCTCATATCTGTCAGACCGTCTCGGTCATTCACACCACAGCCCCTCTTTAGTATCTGTGCAAAGACAAGATGTGCAGTGTGTCACTAAGGACAGCTAGTGTCACTGTTCAGATATATTACATGCCAAGCTATAAAGTGAAACTCCGGGGCATTGTTCTGATAAATGACAAGTAAGCTGGGCCTCTCATAACTCCACTTATCTTTAAATTTGGACAAGAATTGTTGTGCAAAATAACATCAAAATGAGGCGTTTATTTCTCAAGGGTAACAGTTATTTAGTGAGCGAGTCAGAGAAAATAATCTCCTGCTTTTACCCTTGAGACAAGCACTTCCCTGCACAAATTTACTGCATTGCAGCTATTTTGTGTAACTCCAAGTGGAGGTGGTTTGGGGGTGGGTTGGCAGGCCCTTCACCAACAACCAGAAAACAGGTTTATCTTACTAAGTATTCCAGTGTTTTCAGTCATCATATTTTGCGTAGTTCTTTGGTGATTTGTGAATAACCAATGAGTAGAGTTATGAATTGTAACTTTTACAGATAGAAGAGTTTGCAATAAAGCACAGACAGGAAAAAATGCTAAATGGCGTCACCTCATTGCCAATGAGATCAATGTACTTCTGAACCTGGGGCACCCACTGCCTGAGGACAGCAAACAGCTCTGGTATGGTTGTGTTTGGATCCAGAAGAACCTCCTTGCACTGCGGCTCACTGGGGTCAAAGAAGGAGAACTCTGGAGGTGGTAAGATATCAAAAACGACAGAGATACAGTTTAACTGTTATGTAATGTAATTTACCTTAAACCTTGGAAATAGGAATCCAAAACTTCATGTTCCTTTTTCACCCGTTTATGCATGTGAAGAGAACATGTGTGAAACTCTGCAGTACAGACATACATTAACTTTCTGCAACACACTGTTCAATCGATTCAATCAAATTAGCAATCTTGGGAAATGCCCTTGCTGTGCTTGCAGAGGCGAATGAAAATCAAGATGTGACAGCAGATGGCATGCCCTGAACCAAATGAAGCCTTAGAGCGCCCGACTGAGGCTGAAAACAAATAGGCTTGGCCTTTCACAGTGAATACCAACGCTTAAAATGTAACCAGTGTGAAACCTCCTGCATTTGCTTTACTGACTGTACTACACATAAGAAGGTTCAATTTAAAAGCCATGTATGCTGGCCAATAATCACATGATTTCATTCATGATGTTTATGGGATAAGAAAACTGAGTGTATGTCAGCACTCCATTTTAAACTCAACTGATATGCCTATTACTTGTTTAGGAATAAATCAATCATTTTGTTATGTGCCATAGTATTTTCCACTTGTGTGTGATTCTCTTCAGGTGTGTGCTGGTGACGTCGCTCACACAACTGAAGCTAGTTAGCTGCAATCACCAAGAGCCATTAAGTGGCTGTGTGGAACCAGTAAGAGTTGAAGAGTGCTTCAGTGGAAGCTGGTGTGAATCGGTGGGAGCCAGAGAGAACCAACCCAGTGTGTCCAGTGTGGACGCTGCTTGTTTGTTGCTTCAGAGACGTGCAGTAAAGCTAATTGCGATTAGTAATGCAATTTGTTTGTTTAAAACTTTGCACTTTAGTTTTCCTTTGGTAATTTGTCTTCCTTTTGTGAAGACAGTTTGTTTGTTATTTTAACAATACATTATTTGATTTATCTTGAACCGTTTCTGCCTCTCTCTTGGGTTTTTCCCGGGTTTATTTAATTGTTAGTATCCTCTGCCTTTAGACACAATAGGGATATAACACATTTAAGTTGTATACTTTATCAAACACACTGGACTGCATTAAATGACAAAATGTAAAACTAATGAAATTACTATTTGAAAATCAATCTGACTCTCACTTTGTGTTAGCTTAAGCCATCAAGTGTGCTCAACGATTCACAAAATTAAAAATGCCAGGATATATTAAAATAATGGAGGAGCAAGAAATAGATATCTGCCACCACAAAACTGGAATCATTGGTTAGCATATTCGAGTGCAGTTTGAGAACTTTGATATATGAATAATAATCGTCATTGAATATGAGTCACGCCTAGTAGTGCACTAATTAAATGATCATTCATAACTCAATAAAGTTTTTAGTATTCATAAGCTGATTATAATTTCAACTGCATGATCAAAAACGTTTTTCAAATTCCAGCCATAGATCTATTTGTATCCTATCTTCGCAGTGAGGGTGTTGATTAACTTAAAATGTCACACAGCTCAACTGTGCATATGTACTGAATGTGTGCATGTATGGATCCTCACCACAGTCACTGGGCATGGGTGCAGAGGCCACCTGGTGGATAACCGGCCGCTGATAGGAAGAGGCCCGGCCCAGCACAGCGTCTCCCTCAATAGGCTCTGAAACATCCTCCTTTGTCATCTCCCCCTCAGGGCCTGTCGCAAGAACAATATTAGACTTATTCTTAGAACACAAGTAGGTCTAATCTCAACAGAGCAGCGTTAACTCCAAAAATGTATATGTAGATACATAATATAGGTAGTAAAATATCACAGTTTCAACAGCCTTAATATTGTTAGTGTGATATTCCTCTCAGCCTCCTGATTCTGTAGTATAATGCAGAATCTGAGTGCAACACGTTGCAACAATTACAAACAGTACAAGACAGTCAGTAGTTATTATCGTAACATGATGTTAACATACAGTACATACTGAGATAAATTGTAATATGCAGTATGGTAAATGCATGAGGATTATAAAACAGCCAAACTAACAAAATCATCTGATATTTAGACCTACGGATTAGAGTCTGCATTTAAGTCAAAGAAACTTTCTAGTGCCATAAAACAAAGCTTGAATAATTATTTTAGTTTTCATGAAGACTTTTAAACAAATAGCTTTATAGTGAACATATGCCTAACTACTTGCCTTATCTTGAAAGTGACAATATGAAAAACAAAAGAGGAGGCTGGGGAAATTCTTTATTGTTGATCGCAATGAGAGATTCCAAATACAGCTAAGATAAAATCAAAAGACACAGACGGGGTCCGGCCATAGCCTGTTCTTTTGAAGTGTATGCATGTTAATACTTTGCAATTCTTTCAACATCAAAAAAACAGCCTGACATAACAGAAACAGTCTGAGTCCAGCAGAACATCTAACCAAGTGGCTCCTCAAAATAACCCCCAAGTACATAGAGAATCCCCTCCTCAACCTCCAACGAAACACCCCCTTGCTCTGATTATACCCTGTTGATCCCCTCAAAGCCAGGTCTAGTGGCTGTTTACAGCCAGTTCACTTCTGACTCGCCCCAGGCTGGAATGCCACCCTCACTTTCCTCTCGTGTGCACTGCTGACCCCACTTTCGCATAATCTTTGAGTTGTCATATTAGCCACGCAGGTGAAACTAATTTGGTTAACGATGACTCAGTTCCATTAAGTGTCCCGCTAAACTCTAACAGTAAGACAGAATGCACAACAACAGGGCCCTGGAACTAGCTCACCTAAATTGAATGCAGTCAGTTTGCAATCATGTAGCAAACCGACTGCACCTCTGCATTTACCTGCTTAGACGAGCCAAAATGTCTGCTGTGAAAACCTCAGAGCCCCAAAACACAAATGGTCCACCAACACAGGTGTTTTCACTTGGCTTAATAAGGCAGCCCTGACATTTATTTGTACATGTACTGTAACGTCCGCCGTTCCCTGCATAGCTCCACCTAACGTTACCTTTAACCTGAGGTGAGGTCTAATCAACCGGAATAATGAAAACACCTGTGTGAATCCTACAAATTTACAGCCACAAAAGTCTTCCACAGTGGTTTGACAGCTGATTTATATTGGGCTGCTTATTAACTGACTGTTTCCTGTATCAACCAAACTGGCAGTCTATGGTTTCAACGTAGATTTAGCTAGCTAGCGTTAATACTACTTACAGCCGGGCAGTAAGTTCAAGTTAACTTACCCACCATGTAGTGGCCGTTCCCTTGTATCACTGCTTTGTCGAGATTAGATCACTAATTCCCCATCAACATCACCTCCTAACACGTCTTTTACTTATCTTAACATTAGCTAGATAGCTGAGAGTAAACTGTTTACGTTAGCCGGTCCGGCTAGCATATGTTAAACAGCCGACTGAGACCTACTATATCGTATTTATTTTAGTGAATAACTAGTAAATACCAGCAGTCATGAGCCACGTATTTTACGTTCATGCATTGTGGACACAGTTGCAAAGTAAGCTGAAGAGCCTTTTCTCTGATGTTCACTCCCGTTAGCTCCTTCGCGGTAACGTTAACGTACGTTAGCACAAATACTGGGCCAAGCATTCTACACGCTTTAAATTCCCTTTACGACTACCTAGACATTTAAAGAAACGCCATGTACAGTTAACAGTCCACAAAAAACACTGAAGTTACCTTGACCTCCGGGCTCGTTTCAATTCCCTCATTGGGAAATGACTCGAAAGTGAGAAGCGGATTTAATTTCCATCAATTCCCACTGTGTTCTACAGGTTCTACAAGGCACATCCTGTTCACTATTCATTTTTCAGAATAAAATAGCATATTTTATTTGACTTTTCCGGTTTTCCAAATGTATGTAATAAAGCCACAACACACATCCTCTATAAACCTCAGGTAATAAAAATAAGGATGTCAGTTTGAACAGCATGGCGTAGTTCTGATGAAAATAAAATTTTCTGAATAAAATTTTGAAAATGTCCAAAAATTTGAAAATAATCATTTCCAAAATCCTAAAATGTGTTATCTTTACAAGGAAACCACATTTCTTATTTACATTTTTGAATTCACAATTAATCTTCTCAGACAAATGCACAATGGTAGATTGATATCTAGCACATGTTCCCAAATAAAAAAAAACAGAAACTACACTCTGAAGCTGAAAATGCAATGTGATATTTTCAAGTACAGTAATGTGGAAAACAGGCGATGGGGATACTTTTAAGTCCAGCACCACCTTTATCATTTACTACAACAGTCTGTGTAGGGCTAAGTCCATACACAGGACATTATCCATCTTCCCATTCAGCAGATGGACATTTCACAGGGGCCTTAGAAAGAGCACATTTGTATAAATGTCTTTGTCCTTCTGTAACTGTATTGTTGTTTTAGTTGTCTAAATTTGTCTCTCCATATCGATGTCCTGTACAAATGTCTATCCCGACATGCTGTAACCATGTTTTACGTTTCTGCAGAACAGGAACCTGCTGCAAACCAGTTTTC
>NC_045752.1:16480978-16482692 GCF_008692095.1 Etheostoma spectabile | reverse complement strand
AGTCAGGCCCGTTTAAACATTGTAATGTAATGTTACTGTTTAACTTTTCCTGTATAATAAATATGAATGACTGAATGAATGAATGAATGAATGACATTCAGTGTTGTTTCACCGACTTTAAGGGCCCTCAGCACATGTAGCTGCCTCTTTCTAAATCTCTGTCTGTAGTCTACCTGTCAGTATGAGAGGAGATAAAAAGATGTTAACAGGTTTTTTTTTCAGTGTTTGTAGGTGGTGAAAATAGATTTTCAAATTATGTAAACCAGAACATCTGGACATTAGGAACCAAAATAATTACAGCCAGCATAATATGCTACCAACAATTAAGCTAATAATATCATAATCAATGCCTAGCCTATAACATTAGCCTATATATTCATATTCTATATATATGGTCTATACCTAAATTGTTTTGATGTAGGCCTATGCATCTAATTCACAGGAGCTGTAGTGTTTTAAATGGTCTTATTTTTTGACTTTATCTTAACACAGCCTAAAGAAATAGTGCTTTCTAGAACCGAAGTCAGTTTCTAACTTGCTCTACATTACCTGTTGTTGATCTAGTAACATATAAGCAAAGAAGTAGAACGTTATTTATGGCTTGTTTACATTTTATTGTGAAAGTATTGTTATTTGTCCGGAACACCGTTTCCATGGAAACGACAACAAAACGGCTGGCAGTGATTTCTCTGAGTAGCTAGCTGGTTCCACACGCTCAGCTCACTTGCGCGTAAAGCCCGATTTGAATCTGTTAGCTACCAGAATGGATTTAAACAACGTGAGGCGCGTATCCTCTGCAGGTTACCGGTTACGGGAACAAGCCAACGGTAACGGGACCAGGCCGATATCAACCCGGCCACCGGCGGACAGGACGCGTTCCGCTAAAGGAGACGCGGTGTCCGTAGAGCTGAATCCAGACAGGCGGGATCCCGTTAAACAGGACCAGGTCTGGAAGGAGATGGTGTGGAGTGAGAGGAGATCAGTGCGGGAATGGTGAGTGGGACTTTTGGTGGATATTCAAACTTCTCTGACTTTAAATACGACTTTGTTTCCATGGTGTTGATTACAAACTAACATTTTGAAATCTAGCTAGGGGAGTTATTGTGGCAGTTCACACTCGTGTGTAGGTCATGAATACTTTGTGGTCCACAGGGAGACGAACTGGAACTTTCTCAGGAACTATGATCAAATGGTAAGTCTAAATGTGTAGCTATAGGTTACATTTCACAAATTATGTTGAGATTCCTGCGACATTGAGAACACTTCATCTAATTTTCCAGCTTTAAAACCTCTGAGTAAATTCACATGAATATGCTCTAATATTTTTCATTTGATTCAACAGCCTGACACTCAATAACGCTAATATATGCATGGGACATTAGAAATAGTGACAACACTGAATTCCGATTCGGCAGTTTTAATGGAAACTTGTAGAAATTTAAGGGAAGCTTGTAGAGCACAAGTAGGCTGGAAACAGGTCCAGATCCAAAACCACTGTACGGAGACTTGTCAGATCTGGACTAAATTATCCCAGAGAGGCTAAAGAGTCTTAAAGACACAGTTTGAAATTTTTGTAAGCTGTATTCTATTTGTGAAAATGCAATAAAGGAAGATTTTACTGTTTTTTTTTCGTATGTGGACCACATTGGACCATGCACGACAATAGTGCCTGTAGTGGCGATTTGCCCTCTGATTGAACAGAACACACAAAAAA
>NC_045752.1:16477851-16480968 GCF_008692095.1 Etheostoma spectabile | reverse complement strand
AAAAACCCTTCATTGTCCAGGCAGAGATGGGATTTGGTGAGGTTTATGTATCCAGTTCTCAGCAAACAAACATATTAAACAATGGAACAATGGCGTCTCTAGGCTCTGGTAAAAAAAACATCAGTCCTCCTACATACCTGATCACTATGTACTTCACCTGGGGGCTAGGGTTAGTCCAGTGGTGTAGTCTACATGATACGCAGGTGTACGCAGTACCCACTAAGAAAGATTTCTATATACCAGCTTAAAAGTGCCCAATGACATGCAACAACATATGCTTTCCATTATATTTTTTAATCTGTTTTGAATTGTCATCTGTGTTTTTCTTCTTTGCATAGGCTAAATAAAGGTATTTTCACTATAAGTTGGTGAATAAAAATGATCTGAAAGCAGGAAATTAAGTCTTTGACGCTCAAAATAACCCTGGTGGAGAACAGCCAGACCCCCCCCCACTATGATATGCCCCCCTCCATCAAAGGCAGATTCTGGCCCATATATATATATATATATAGGCCAATATGTTTATATACAGCACAGTATACACACTATTAGACTACCAATGGGTTAGTCTAAGGGCGCTTTTACAGTCGCTGCAGCCCTACTTTCAAAACAAAAGCACTGGCGGATACTAAAAAAAAGAACCTAAATAAAATACAAATAACATAAACAAGCTTAAGCAGCTGTATGATTCAAGCAAAACAGAAATAAATGAATAAATATGTGACTTTTAAATATAATAAAACAATGAATAGCTCCAACAGTGTCCATTCTTATTATATTCCACAGCTCCAAGCACTGCACTATTTGACCTTTGAACGTTTTCACATTGTTTTTCATCTTTTTCATTAAATTTGATTACTCTAATTTCTATATAATGGTTCATCCACTTGAAGTAAACATGTCTAAATACTCAGTAGAAAGTCATTGACGGCATTTTAAAATGCATCATATGTGGTAACTGATGACAGGATTACTAAGGCTGATTTGTCCCTGGTGGACTTAATGTCGGCTTTATCTGCGAGCCATTATACAGCTGAATGTTGCCAACAAACATCTGACCCCTGTGGGTATGTAGGGGCAGCCAAAGTCAGAGGAGCCTTTACCCAGCTATGTGTCGCTCTTCTCTAATGACGTCCCCAACACCACCAACCAGATGTTTGGCAGCAGACTGTCCACTCCACTGGGGAGTGAACTGGTCAGACTGGACAGGCTGTTCCTCTGGTCTGGAGGCCATCACAAGCGCAAGCAGGACCAAGAGATGCTGCCCTGCTAGGCCGCTGTGAAGACGAGCCACTTGTCACCAGCACCTCTGCATATTAGCTCTTTTTTATTTTCTTTTTACCCTGGACTCTTCAAAGCTGGGACTGCACTGGAGCTTAGATGGGTTTGGGATGGTGTGGCACTCACCATAGCTCAGCCTAGGTGAGTTTAGATTAGATGTTTTGTTTTCTTTTGTCATTTTAATCAAGAGTAATTATTAAGTAGAATACAGACATCTATTTTTGAAGCCATATCCAGGAGGGAGTCAGGACTAATAAAAGGATTGCTGTCCTACATCTGCTAATTTCCTTTATTGATTATATTGTAATTTATGTCCTGAATTGTATTCATTTATTCATAGATGAAGATAGATCTGAGTGTTGTTGTCTGTGGCAAAAACAGTTTTTACATATGCAAAGAGTACAAAAGTGGATGTTGAAGAAATTTGCTCACCTCTAAAGCCAGGTGAGAAGGAAAGACACCAGCAGATCCGATTCACGTCATCCGAGCTCCATCAGGTCTTTCATCAGATACTTGATAATCTAACAAGATACCTGATCAAATTTGGATGAGTGAAAGGTTGTATCTCCACCACATTTCTCCACACTCAAATAGTGCTGCAGGAACAAACAACAAACAAAACAAAAAAAACTGGCATACAGTTTAAAAACAGTTGTATCATAAGTAAATGTGAGACTCTAACTTGCTGTTGCTATTAGAATATCTTATTTTGGTGTTAAGTTGTGTTAAAAAATGCCTAAAACTGCTGTTACATTTATTACGTGTTTGTCAGGACCGCTATTGTTCCATGGTGGAGACATGAAATTATAGAATAGAGAGATAGGATAGATAGATAGATGTTTTTATTGATCCCAAGAAAATGGGAAATTCCTGTGTAACGCAGCAAAAATCAGTCACAAAGCACAAATGTAGTGTAATAATACTAGGAAAAATATACATACATACAATATACATGAAATAAAATAAAATAAAGTAAAAAACAAATATTTGAATATGTACAGGATGGGAACAAAAATGTGCAACTGCTAAATATATGCTAAATGTAAATTTAAATAAACCAAATGCCCGTCATTTAATTTGTGTGATTCTCCCAATAATGTAGCTTGTTTTCACTCATCTGCACTTTATGTGAGCGGCAGAATATCTTAGAGTGTTGTTGTTACTGTTGCCATTGTGTATATTGTGATTTTGTTACACTGTAAACCACTGCCCGTTTTTGTCTGAATTTGAAGGGAAAATGTTGATCACCATTGAATTTGAAAAACTTGTACAATCTGGATCAAAGTCAATGTCTCATTTCAATAAAAATTTTGAATTTTAAAGTCTGGGTGTACGGAATTGATTTTGTTATGTTAGAAGTTATAGCTGACAGCCCAGTAGTTTTTTTTTTTTTATTATCATCTTAAGTTTTACAAAACATGTTAAACATTCATTGAACACTTTGGCATCTGTAGAAAATTAAATAAAAAACAGCATATATAGCATAAATAAGTAGATAAATAAAATAACCTTACTGTACAGTATATACAGTATTTATGATTCTTAAGAAGAAGAAAAAAAAATACATACACATGGACACTTATATACAAATAAAACAAAAAAGAAAAGAGTGGATTAAATATAAACATCAAGAACATAAAATAAATACAAAGACAAGGTGAGATGAGCAAAGGCTATACAATTATAATTTCTTAAAATCTTGTAGTAGATCAGCTATATCGATAGTTTTCTTACTATTAATGATTTGGATAGACTCACAAAAGTTTTGAAATTAATTTCTGAAGTGAGTAAAAACTGGTCGCGATTTAGCAAATTTTGCTTTATGGATATGAAATT
>NC_045752.1:16474374-16477841 GCF_008692095.1 Etheostoma spectabile | reverse complement strand
AATTAGTAAATTGACAATCTTGTGTAATTTTTTGTTCTTGTAAACATATTCAATAATAACATCTTTTGCTTCTTATTTAATTTGGTGATTCTTTTGAACATTTAAATAATTTTCCATGAGACAGCCCAGTAGTTGTGTGATAGTGATTGGATGCTTTCCATCATGTGATTGCAGACTGCTGACCGAGGATGAGTTCCTGTAGAGTAGTTTCCAACAATGCAGACTCATTTAAACGAGAAGACAGGAAGAGAGAAACGTCCCATGTTCTGAATCAATGAGGACTTCAGAAGGCTTCAGAAGACTTCGGGCTAACTGCTGCGCCCAACCAGCCAATCAGGTCGGAGTGGATGTATGCGGAAATGAGAAAAGATATATTCGAAGAGACCGCTACCAGGAAACGTCACAGAATAATGACCTTGCCTTCAAAATAAAAGTCCATCCATCTTTCTAAAAAAAACAGTTTAGGAAGAGTAGCGCTTTTTAGACTTGCAATAGATTCAATATGCCTGCTAATTTCTTCGTTTGAACCTTTTCAACAACAAAAAAACATTTGGCCACGATTAAAAAATACAATCTACTTTCTTTTATTTGGAAAGTAAACAACGGAAACCCATTCTCAATGCATCTACATCGACACTGGTGACAGCGCAGCAGCAGCAGCATCTGTTTGCCACTTTTAGCAAAAGTCCTGTGAGATCTGGCGATCTAAAGCTCGCAGTGAGCGGGTTGCATCTCCAGACAATGCCGTCCGATATGTTGCTGCATGCCGCCAATTTCAGCACACTGTTTGTGTGCATGGTGCTGAAGTTCCCGCAGATCTTTGCACTGATGCGAGCGAAATCCACGGCTGGAGTCAGCCTCAACAGTCTTCTCCTAGAGTTGATCGGGTATGTGAGTTTTTGCTTAACAGTCATTTGTCTTTAAAATGTGCAACTTATGGTGAAAGGGAAATTCATTGGGACATAGTGAGGAAAGGTGTGCAGTGCATTACTATTATTCGCAGATGGTGTTGATGTGGTGTTGTCTTCCTGTTTCTCAGCGGGTACAACCCGCCTCCAAACTCCATTCAAAATGGTTGTAATTCATCATGGCCTTGGTTATAAAGACGCGCACATCCTTAAACGGGATACTCAATCCCTAATTTATATAATGGTAAATTCAACTTTACATCTTGACCAACTTTAATTAAATTAAACGTTATAAAATATTTTCTTGCTCCACCACCCTCATTACCCCACTGTGTTTGCCTTTGTAGAAGGAAATGAACGAGCCTTAATACTGAGAGATTATTATTGGTGCGAGCACGAGGATGTAAAGCCAGTTTCTTTTCTGGCTGTAGTGTATTACATAGGACATGTACAGTTGACCTATATATTTATAGGCCAACTGTACATGTCCTATTATATAATCTATAAATATAGTCCTATTTTATAACCCATTTTTATAATCTATAGATTGTCTCCAGGGATCCCTGACTGAGTCCAGAGGCACACAACTAAAGCTATTCTCATAACAAATAATCCCACTGTGAAGACTTAACCCTAAACAATTGTGTGTTGTTTATAGAGTTGGGGACAAGGGAATGTGTGTGAAACAGTGTAATGTCAATCTGTAGGCTAGTTTGTGTCTGGAACCGGAAGTATTGACACAAACAAAATCCTAGAAATAAATCTGCCTTCAAATTTACAGCCATTATGGCTAGTGGAGATATTGCTTTACTATTTGAAATTTTTGTAGGTTTTATAAAAGTTCCACTTGACTCATATTTAGTTTGTGTCTGTAAGGCTGTATAATTTGTCAGTTTCCTGTCTGTCCCCGGCGCCTGGCAGTGTCTGCACTGTCCCACATGTCTCTACTGTGCTGGTGAGCAATAGCCTGCTGTCACTGTGCATGCTACGGTGAACTAGCCAACCCTTGAAGCTGCACTTGGCACGATGCTTAAAATAAGTCATTTTATAAATTCATATATTACATTGGCATAGATTTACACTGCCATCCCTAATGGTAATGCATCTCTGGTGTTGCTGGTGGGGAAATATCTATTAAAGCGCGTAGCCATTACACAATAACTAGTCTCGCTTTGCCAGACCTCCCTCCACAGCACTGCGTAGGAGGGTCTGTCAAATCCACACAGCAATCCGGGATGCAATATTTTTTCCCCCACTATGTCCACGCCAAGACCCGTCCTTCAGTAGCTACTATTGGCCAGGCATCCATGCTTACGCAAGGTAACGTAACCTGATTTGTACAGGTCTTATCTCCTGACCAATCGGATATCCTTACCTTAACCACTCGAGGTCAAATGAATAACCTCAACCAAATCTTTCTTTAAACCAATCACAATTGTCTTGGGTGGTGCTAAGCACCGAGAGGAGCTGGCTATAGACTACACAATACGTAATATTTTATTGCTCCATGGTATGAAATGTCTTGATTAAATCTGTGGCCACTGATTGTGTGATCCCTTTACCAGTTGCTGAGATTTCTGATTTTAAAACTCCATTTGCAGCCTGTTTGAGAACAAACACTGCTCAAACATGATCAAGGCTGCATGTAAAAATGAATTCGCTCCTCATGTAAAATACGAGCCACTATAAGTTGTACATCTGATGATGTGGCAAATCTTCATTCAGATAGACCATAAATAAAAGGACGTCATGGCCTGTGTAAGTGTAAAATTCAAATCTGTCTCCTCAGCTGCAGTCAGTTGTTTATTGTATAAAACATCCCATATTGGCCTGGTGGGTGAACATCAGCCTGCTGTGTGCTGTTTGGGGGTATTGTCAAATAGCTACAATCCATTCGACACCACAAATGTGTGGAAATGCCTTGTGCAGCTTTAATTTGAATTTGGATTTGTTTGTTTATCATTACGGCAACGTCAGCTGCTCGCAATCAGTTCCTCATCCATCACTGAGCCTGCACATGGAAACCTGAGCACAGCAGCAGCCTGTAAACACATGCACCCAGCTGCATGCATGCTTGGTAAGCAGGGTCTCCAGCTGTAGACACTTAGAAATTATTTTGCTAAAGACTACAAATTGGAGGCTGAGATCCCATCCCACTACATCAGCTGTTGCCTGATCTGTGTTTTTTTTTTTTTTTTGCCACTCACCTGGTCTCTGCCTTGTTAGCTTTTGAACATTGCTTCAGTGTTTCATCTAAATCAGTGCTGCTTAAAAATGTAATACAATACAATAATCTGACACCATCTGCTTTACAGGTATATTGTTTTTGTAACGTACCAGATGTACTATGACTACCCACCTCCAACATACCTGGAATATCCAATCCTCATTGCTCAAGGTGAGTTGTCTGAAGTTGCATGTATTAAAATGTTGTGTGGTTATAATTTTGTAGGCAAATGTGTATTCTTTCCAGGTATTCTGTTGTATGTCTTTTTGAATTTAAACTCCTTAATTAGTACATCATACACCCCCCCCCCCTCTAGAAAAATAATTAAATTA
>NC_045752.1:16456719-16474364 GCF_008692095.1 Etheostoma spectabile | reverse complement strand
CAGAAAATCAATATCAATGTGGGAAATACTTGATGTCATGTTCTAGTTTTACAGTAATCGCATGCAGTGTAGAAACAAATGACTTGACATGGGTCTCAATGGAGAGGGGCATAAAGTCACCTATGACATTTTATTGATCTCGATTTGTAACCTGCGGCAACCACCGTAACAGATCCCTCCTTACACTGTAGTTAAGCCTCTAGAGCAGCAGCTGTGGACGCCTGTCACTGGCATCTGAACAATAGAGGAGTCCAATATCATATGTGTCTTTAGAAGCAGGTTTGTAAACCAGAGATGTTAGTTTCTGGGTGAGTTAATGAGACGGTAGAGTTCATGTAGAGGTAGAGCGGTCATCCACTAAGCAGAAGATCGATGGTTCAGTCCCTGCAGTGTGCATGTTCGAGTGTCCTTTGGCAAGATACGGAAACCCCAAGTTGCTCCCAAATGTTTTTCCCTTGATGAGCAGGTGGCACCTTGCATGGTAGCCTCTGCCACCAGTGTAGGTACAAGGTGTACGGTAAATGTTTGCTAGTGTTGAAAAGCGCTTTGAGTGGTTGCTGAAAGTAGAAAAGTTTCTGCAGGTTTCACCAAGTCAAATGTAGGAGTTTTTAAGACTTTTTTTTAAGGCCAATATGAATGGAATTTAAGACCTATATCATAAAATCAACTAAACCCTAAATTCAGAATACATTTCATGCCAAATATTACTAAACTTGCACTTCCCCATGGCCAAAGAATAATGTACGTTTTGTCTGTGGTACAATCTGAAAGAGGCTCGCGCCAATGTAACAAAAGCTGATTGGCTGTGAATTAAATTGCACGTTGGTCTCATTTGTAGTCGTAAAACAGCAAAATTATATTTGGACTACCGAGGAAAAGAACTACAACCCCACGAAATAAAAATAGAAAAATAGAAAAAGAGCATTAGAGGTAGCGTTGCATGGACGTAGGAAAATGAAGACCAGTTGACCAATGATTTAAGAATTTAAGACTTTTTAATGCCTAAAACTATTTTGAAATGTTAGACTTTTTAAGACCACACGGAAACCCTGAATATAAATGCAATACCTTTACCATCGAGTGTCCCTTGAAATGAAAATTCAGCCCTGTGAAACATGCAGCCCCCTGATCAGTTTATCGTGTCCTCAGATGCCATTCTTCTGCTCCTGATCCTCCACTACAACGGCAGCCTGCGGCACAGCCTCATCTACACCTTGCTGTATCCTTTCAAATACAAAGTGTTCATTTAATGTTGAAGAAAATCAATGACCCATTGGCCTTTATCCATACCTGGTCACGTGTTATTGCCTTGACGTAATGTGTTCAGGTTTGTTGGAGGTTGGAGGCTCCTCACTGTGGAGAAGTGGATCATAGATTTGGCTATGGTAATAAATCAGTTTAACATCAATCATAAGTCGCAGTAAGTTACAAAGTGAGCAAGGAAAAGGCATGTCATCAGTCAGGAGTAATGAGCTAGAGATTTGAACAGACCTCATTGCACCTGGTGTATCTCACGGAGGCACCCGGACCTTATAAATGCCAAATGGTCCTGTTGGTTAATGAGATGAATATGTCTGCAGGTGCATTTGCATTTAAATAGGTGAGAGCGGTGATCCCGCAACTGTTTTCCTCCTAAAAGTTAAAGCTTTGGTGCGTAACGTTTTTTATAATAATGAACGTCCGTTCCATTCCTTTGCCAAATGAGTTGATACAAAGATAATTAAGACTATCAACTCTCTCTGTATCTCTCAGTATGACTATGTTCAGGAGATTATGTCATCTAGCGACTTTCGTCTTCTGAAGAGTTCCTCATGTTTTTTACCTGCTTGGAGGAGTGGCGGGGGTGGAGCGCGATCACGGAAAGCTTGCAGAAAGTGAAACTTTTAAGCTGAGTAGTAGTTACACTGGTCATGGTGTCTAGGCTGTATTCAGTCTGACTGTCCACTCTCTTCTCAGAGTCTGTGCACATTCATCAGTGCAGCCAGTAAATTGGCCCAACTGCAATGCCTGTGGAGGTCTAAGGATGCTGGACAGGTTAGCGCCCTCTCCTGGGCTCTGGCTACCTACACATGTATGGGTGAGTATCACACACTGGACATGAAAACGCAGTAGTCCTTTCCCACTTTCTCTACACTGCCATGTCAGAACAGGAATGACTTTTTTTTTCTTTTTTTTTTAATCTAATGTCCTCTTGTATTTCTGAATATCTCTCCACCAGCTACTAGGGGTAAATATCTGGCTTTTTAGAGACTGCTTCACTTTATTCACCAGCAACTTTGTCTGCTATTGATGGTGGGAAGATAGCAAATTTAGTGGAAGTTTAAACACTGAAAACAGCTGAAATGACTCTAAAGCAAGAGGTAAGAAGAAACCAAAAGAGTATTTGCGGGCTGTAAAACCAAAACAATGAGCTGAAACATGTAAAAAAGCTACTTAGACCAGGGGGACTGCAGAGCAGGGTGATGATTCTCTGACTCCTTTCACATGTACGCTTTAATTAAAGCTTTAGTGATTAACCTTTTGATATGAATGAACGTCTGTTACATTCAAGCCGTTGCCAAATGAGTTGTTACAAAGCTAATTAAAACTATCAGCTCCACACAACTCGCTCTGTGTTTCTCAGTATGGCTGTGTTTAGAAGATCGGGGTGTCTGGAGGAAGTGTGGGGGTGGGGGTAGGGGCGGCGCGCAACCACGGCAACAGTTTTAATGTTGCTTTGTGTTGCTTTAACCCAATTGCTTTAACAATTTTTTTGATGCTTTCGACACTTTTTTTCAAAATTTTCTTCATTTTTGTAACACTACCATCAGTATGCTGTACACATCACTAACACCAGTATCTTACCACTAGTGTTACACTTTTCTCTTTTTCGAATTCATGGTCAAGAAACCTCATTTATATGAAATTATATCATTTTTTTTAGTCTTTTTGGGGGGAAATGAAACACCCAAAATTCAATTAAGTAGTAAACTGATCCTTCGTTTAACTTGCAAGAAGCGTTATATGGAACCATCCATGTAATATTTGGACAATTTGGATGAAAGAATCCCACATTTGTGATGTAGAAACATTTAGAAATGGGGCAAATTGGACCCCAGGACAACAGGAGGGTTAATATATACACACAACCAGTAGCTTAGTAATTAAGTGATAACTTTGGAAAATGTCTCATTAGAATCAATTAGCCTAAGTTATTAAAGTCTCATAAATACTCAGAGTAGACTGGATTACAGTAAATGTGTCAAAAAGGCTGCTCACTCCTTTTCAAATATCATCCTCTTATCAGTCTAAACCACATGTTTAGCATTCTTTATAGATTCAGAAATGCTTTTTTTCTTCTCCCTAAAGTACTTTTACTCTGTGTCAGTTTAATAATATGCATAATACTATTTACTCTGCTCCAAATTTGGACAAATCAGCAATTCCACGCTTCATTAATTAAATATTAGATGCTCTCTTTGATAATGAGCATGTCATTAACTCGGCTTCCTCTTTGTTTCAGCACGGATTTACACCACCACTGTGACAACTGGAGACACGCAGGGTAAGTCAAAGGGAATTACAAATGACTGTGGGATATGTAGTGTCCCAGAAAAGAATGTTTTGTGAACTTTATAAACATTTCAGAAGCAACTCTTTAAAAAGATTTGTTTTCTAAATAACTATTATCAGAGTTTTCCATGAGTAAAAGGATTTTTTTTGTGGTCTGGTGCTTTGGTATGAGGACAACGGCACTGAGAGGGACAGCAGTGGAATTCCATAAGGGAAGCTGCATAAGGGAGTCCTCAGTCAGTCAGTAGCTGTCAGTATAGTATCTGTTTCTAAAGAACATTTGTAGCTCTCACATGCTTTAGAGGGAGAAAATACAGTAAACACGTGGTGTGAAATATGAAATAGAACCTGTTATCATAGTTCAAACTTTGCATGAATGCATAGATGGATTATAAAACAACAGCCCCCTCCCCTTCTCCACAGTAGCAAGAGAGCCAGGCTGAAAGAGACATAAAACAGCCCTTTTGTCTTTTTGTGGTAATTTTATTGTTAGGACGCTTAAAACACAGGCTGACCCACCTGGGCCTGTGTCCGGTTCAGTAATCTGTCCACGCATCCAACAGCAAAGTATTTTTACACAATATAAGAACGTGCTCAATCTGTTTTGTTTTCCTTACTTGTCAGAATCCAATGAGAAGTGAACCAGACTGCTGAAAGAGAAAGGCATTAAAAAAAATAAAAATAAAAAACTGCTAGTCAAATTTACACATATAACAGGAAGTAGGGGTCATAGACATGGATGCGTTTAAAATGTTTGCATGGTCCAAATAAGTTTGGAGACTCTACTTTTTTGGGGGGAAAAGCTACATTTTCTGCAGAGGAGGGAAGTGTCATGATTATTATTTTTTAGAGAATTAAACAGTCAAACCTTAAGAGAAAAAAAAGCGATTGTTGTAAGCTCCTGGCACACCAAGTGATGTTCACCATAGCACCTTTTTAACTTGCACATCAGTTTGTGATGTCAAAAACTACATCTTGGTGTTGATGTGTCCAAATTCTCAGCAAGTTGTCATCCATATATAGGTATGTTTTATACTAATCAAATTTGTCTCTTTGTCACAGTTATGGTGCGGTTCATCGCCATGACTTTGCTCAACATGTGGGTGCTGCTCACCGTCCTCTACTACCAGAGACACAGCAGCAGGTCCAAGAAAGAGGACTAAGCTTTAGAGTGGGACCCTGAGACTGGCTGACCTGCAAACCTGCAGCTGACTCCCATGGCACCCAGCTCTGTTCACAGCCATGACTAAAACAGAAACTATGAGTAACGGTTATGCAGCTTTTGTAATACTGACCCATAAAATGTGCTTTTTATATCATTACCACCGTGTTGAACATCTTTTTCTTTTTTCTTTTTAACATTCCAGTGACTGGAAATCTGCTTAAGCTTGTAGTGAGAGCAGAGACCAATGCTTTGTCATACTTTATGTGACCAAATGCATTAGATAGGGCAGCACAAGCATATCTGATATCTTACTACTCAGAATGAGAAATACTGTATTTTGAATGCGTTTATAACTCCTTTTCTGAACTATTTTAATAAAGCGAACATTCTATCTTCTTACATTGGTCATTTCAGTCTCATGCTTTAAAAACTCATCAAGAAAATGAGCAAAGTTCTTGTGCACAGAATGTCCTGTACAGAATTGTAGCTTCCAAGACACTTCTTTTTAAGACAGAAAAATAATCCAAAACCAAAAGGCACATCCATGTCTTTATTGTTGACGTAGTTATTGTTATAGAGCTGTTTGGTAGCAAACATGCAATCTGGATGTAGAGCCCTTAAATACAAAGTGGACAAGGCTGTTATAAATAATATAATGTGCACTGTATGGCATGTAAAATATATACTGTGTATATTTATATGTATAAAACATGCTTCTTAGTTAAAGGAGAGTACTCAGTACACACACTCACACGCACACACACACACAAATAGTTACTCTCCACCTGCTATTTAAGCCACATACACAACAATGTGCCCAAACTCAGAGTTTGGTTACTTTTAATACAAAAATATCAGGACAAACACCTTTACGGAAAAAAAAAAAAAAAAGTTCAATGGAATAGTGCTGCTCAGTATTTTGACCCTTGGGATATGATTGCATACCTTCATTGTTCCTGCTTCTTATTGGTAAATTCTCCTCAAATTACTACAAACTACATTTCTGACAGGTGAAGGCCTGTGTGTGACAGCACTTAAAGTGTGAGGCCTGAAAAGGCAAACACATGCAAGTCCACTCAGAGTAGTTGGTGATGACAGGGGGCTTCAGTCAAGTATATTTGGATAGAAATAATACAATGCCTGCGTGTCGTCTCTGGTAAAGCCCAGATGTACATTCAAACAACAAAAGGAGCATAGCTCGGATCAGAAAAGCATTGAACGGTGCACCCCTTGAATTCAGTAAACATTAACCCTCATAACTGACAGTGCAGGTTTGAAATATTATGGGATTGTGATGATATCATGTCTGGGTCCCCATCTAATGCCATTCAGAGCAGGATTATGTTCACTTGTAACCGTTACTGTAGTCATACAACAACAAACTGGAGATTCAGCACGTGCCAGAGTCAGAAATCTGAATAAGTGGCACTCAAGGAATGATTTGCTCAAATTCTGAAGGAATTGGACACCCCTTCCCCCGCCTTGCGGACTTTCCCAGAAGTCACAGCTGGTTTGCTTAAGTACCTTATTCAAGTTTCTGTGGCCCGTGTGCACCTGAAAGCAGAATTGTAGGAAGCAAGAAGCTACAATCAATATGTTAGAGAGTCTGAATAAGCCAAAGTACAGATACTGTATCTGGGATCAAGTTCAACAATCTTAGCTGTATACAGCCAACAAATTACAGATTTTACTATATTCTGAGTGTAGTGTTCCCCATTAAACCCTTCATATTGTTCACAAACATTAAACACAAGGATGCCTTTTTCTTTATTTGGCCACGAGAATCCCCAGAGGTGGTGAGGAGGAATTGAGAGTTTTCCTGTTGGGTCCTTCAATCAGACAGTGTGTCTTGGAGAGAAGTGTTGAGGTAAGAGTATCCACTTATAAGAGCTCTCTTCTGTTCTGTAGGAGCCGAACGAGCTGCTCCGGCCCCCAGAGACACTTAATCGCTCTAGTCAAGGGCCCAAGAGAAGACTTTGGCTAATATGCTTACAAGCCATCCAGCTTGGTGAAAAGACCACAGGTGTTCAGGTGATTTTCAGAGTCGTTGCCGCTTTGAGTGCCTGGGAAAGAAGTTCGACAAAAAGGATAAACAGATTTTGTAACGCTCACAGGCTGAAGCACGACAAGGCGGGCTATGGAGAAGTGATGTGGAGTTCAGTGTGCTGATCTGCAAACGAAGCTTTGTGTAGTCTTTGATTTAGGAGGACACACACCCCATCACCACGACGATGCACCACATTCTCAAGCAAGGTTAACTGGGGGAAGAGAGAGAAACAGATGCAAGATTAGTCTCAGCAAATACTTTGACTATCAGAGGATTACAACAGGTCATGTCCTCATGGCACATCAATAATACTAAACCAAGAGTCCTGTACTTGAGTCCTCACTTATTTCACAATGTTTCGGTCTTCAAACTTTCGCAAAAGGAAAGTTCCTGATTTCTAAGGAGCTCAGCTGTCCTGTGCTTTCTGCTGAAGTCCAACAAAGTGCTTGTTAAATTTAAAACAAAATAAAAGGAAATGATTTCAAAAATTATTTTATTGAACAAATTGGAAGAGTGAGTTGAATATAAAAGGCACCACAAAAAAGTGCAGTTTACTACTGATATTTTTTTTCAACCAACACAAAGAAAATCTTTTGCGATATGTTTATTGTGGGAGTTAATATCGCAGATTAAAAAAAAAACACCCCAAAAAAATAAATTTTAAAACAAATTAAAAAAAAGGGAATACTGTATGTTTTTCATTGTTGTTTTTTATAAACACCCAGTGGTGAAGTGATCCAAGCTATCAGGTGAGCAGCCGGAGAACCCCAACAAGCACATGCACTGGGACCGACATACAGTATGTGGACAGAGCCCGCCACCACCACCACCACCACCACCACCACCTGACAACCAGGGCTGTGTCTGAACATCAAGTGCAAAAAGACACGTTTTGGTTGTAAGCACACATATACACACACTGAGTCGTTTACAGAAACATCTGGGCAAAGGAAGAAAAAGAAAGGGTGGGAGAAGTCGTCTTTTGTACCAGAGTCCACTGGGAGATTCTTCTCGTCGCATTTTGATGCCATTTGACCTGCGAGGGCCGAGGTCAGAGGACATAAGGTCACAATGGTTGAGACATGTTTAAGGCCGTTACGTTAACAGCATTATGTGAATAGAGAACAGCATCTCTTAATCCTCAGCAGCTTCAGAAACATCAAACTTTTGTCTTTTGTAGTTGGGGTTGGCTACCACTCAAAAACATTATGGGTCGCAAGATTTTTCAAGAAAACAGAATAGGCAGCACAGGGTCTTGATACACTGAGACTTGACTCATCAATATTCAGATTGGAATTTGTTTCCTTTTCTAAAAATCACAGCAAATTGGGACAGTAGCTGTGTAAATTGATGCCCTGTGGAAACTGTGTTCCAATGCCGCTGAAGTCAGTGCACTGCACAGCACACACTGCACACAGTGTTACCATATGTGGTCCTCAGAAATGAATAGAGGAACAATCATCATCGATATCATCCAATGCCCAGTGCCAGTCCTGAAGACCAAAGTCCTCCCATCTGAAAGGGGAGATTAGTTTTGATGGCCAGGTAACAATTACTGCACATACAAACCGGTATCCAGAAATAAAGTCTATTAGTGTCGGGTCGCCTACTGTTCTCATTTAAATAGACCTTGGGTTTACACAACAAGACTGAGCAGTGGGAAACAGGCTCTCATTCTCTGCAGGCTCATCATGTATACAGAGAACAAAGCGCCACAGCCACTTACTTTCTCACACTTCAAAAACACCTCTGAATTCTAGATACAAGGACAGATCTTATTCTCCTCTACAGGAACAGCTCCACTGCACAAATATAAACTGTGGGGTTCAAAACCATTAGCTTCTTTTGTTAGATTTGGTGACTCTGGGAGCACAATTGATGAGAACGATACCAGCATTTTTGGACTAAATTGGCCAAGGAGCAGTGTCAGGCCAGAAGATTATTTAGCAATATTTGTTTTGCATGTCCTCTGATCCATAGGAACCAACCAAAGTAAAACTGATCACTTAATGTTGCATACAGTGTGTAATGTGTATAGTTTGACCCATTATACAATTCCAACTCTAGCCTATTCTTTGCCTCACTGGAGACCACCTGCACATCCCAACATTTCATATAAACTGGAACACATCAAATCTTATGGGTGCCAAGCCTTTCTTTTAAGCAGAAACTGTTCAAACAAGATCTCTTGTCTGTTTTGCTACCTGCTCTTGCTGGTGGGGAGCTGTCGACTGGGCCTCCTCATGGACTGGCTGGGCTGGACCTTCATGGAAGCGCGAGGCGAGGAGCGTGCAAACTGCTCTGGCGGGGGAGGCTTCTTGGGAATCTTCTTGACCAGTCGGTTCACCCACTTCTGCTGCTCCTCCTGAGACATGGCCAGCAGCAGCAGGTTCTTTGCCGAAGACACGTCGTAGTTCACTGGTAGTGGGAGAGATGTGCAACTTTCAGTTATAGTCTTTAGTTGTCTTTGATAGCAACATTGGTAATGCTGAAAATTCACAATATTAATATTTTAAAAAGCGTGAATTACGGTTGTGGGGAGGCCCCACGCAGCGCTTTCGTCGTAGCCTAGGTAAGTGGCCAGAAGTTTATACTTGTGTGTTGGTGTGTGTGTGTGTTAGTCTCTTTAAGAGAATAGCAGGGCCGGCATGTGTGTGCACGTGGGGAGTCTGTGGTAGAGCGAGTGAGAGGGTGACGGTGATTAGCTACAGAGTGAGTGCTGACTCTGGAGTCGTGGTGTCTCAAAATGTCTCCTTTGTGCATTCTGACCACGGTGGGAAATCTGTGGCAGGAAAAGATAACCCTCTCCTTGATGTCATGTTGTTTATGAAGAAGGAGAACCAGGAAATGAGTTGAGGTAAATCCCACGCTACCAAGCCACAGCCAAGCGACGTGCGTCGCCGCAACGTGTAGTTACGTTTTTTGAGTGGTGAACGTCAGGCTACAGCATAGGGTCCATGCCTCCACATACCTACGTACGTAGCTACGGTGTAGATGTTACGCGGAAGCATACATTTACGCTTAAAGCTGCACACAAGCTACATCAATGAACCTGTTTGTTTGTAGACCAGTCACTACGTGAAGCATCCTACCTTTGCATGGAGCAATGATCTCCTCTTTCTTGTCCATGTGGTCCTTGTGGCACTTGATGTGACAGCGCCGGCACTCCAGGGCGGGCGGTGGCTTGAACATGTTCCACAGTGGCTTGGTGCACGCCTCACAGTTGGTTGGGAAATGGTAGAGCGTGGGGATGAACTCGTGGCCCTTGTGGCAGATGTAGCTGGACTTCTCTCCAATGGGCAGCGGATCCTCTGGCTCCTTCTTGCTCTCGCCTTCGTTGGCATAAAGAATCTGGAAAGGAGAATGAGGGGTAGTGAGGATTTTTATTCCAAATGTGTGCTCAAACAAAAATCATATATTGATTTCATTCAGAACTTTGTTTCTTTATTAAACAAATTCAAGACATCACAGTGCAATTCAGAATTCCAATAAGACCATTGAACTGATGTTGAGACAGACCTGGAATATCCTTGGGATTTCTTTGGCATCAGCACGGTACACATCTGTTTGAGTGACAGGCCTCACGTGGAAGAGTTTGCTGTGTGAAGAAAATAAGTTTGTGTCAACAAGTTAGCGGCACCTTAATTCAACAAGAAATGCCCGTACAGCAACAAATTAAACTGGGTCCTGGGTTGCCTTCTCTGCAGAGGCGGATTAGGTGGTATACTCACTCTATATCAAGGACCATGTAGGGAATGGACTGCTCTTTGTCTTGCTCATTGTTGTAGAAGAGAATTTTCTTGCTGCTCACTACAACATACTACAGGAACAAAACACACATGGTAATGTTATGTGTAATGTAATGTTAGTTCAGGGAGAGACATGTGAAAACCATCGAAGCAGCTTCACTCTCTCTACCTTTTTCTCCCATCCAAACTTCTTGGTGTTGTTTCTTACAGGGAGAGAGAGCCAGCCCTCCAGCCTGGTTTCTGAGTGAGAGAAAGAGTTTTAGTATGTAAGCAAAAGGATCATCTGTCAGTGTTAACATAAAATACTTTTTCAGACTGCCTTCATTTGAATTTGTTTTTGAATTTTAAAGATGGATTAACTGACCCATTTCAGCCACCAACATAAAGAATGCTTTCAAAATGAGAAATAAGATTCGAGATTCAAAATCCTTTATTAATCCCCCAAAAGGATTAATAATACTTTAAAAAAATAATAATTTAATAATATATTTTTTTTAATTTCCTTTAAAACTCACATACTCATATAACTCGCCACTTAAAATTGTTTTTCACATTAAAGTATATATTAATTACATACTATGCAATTTTGAAATATCGTATGTACAGTTTAATTGCAAGGATGACACGGAATATCAGGCTTTCTGCATGTTTCAACATGTCAAATTTAAGTCCTTTAAGAATGAAATTTAAGACCTATAAGCACAATATAAAGTACAACAAAATGCAGAGTAACCAAAAGTACTTGCTGAGTAAATAACTAATAAAAGCAATACAAAGTAATAATAATAATAATCGGAACAATACAACGAATTATATCTGGACTAGCTAAAGAAAGAACTACAACACCACCACTTAATAAAAGACAACATTTTAATGAGCATTAGAGGTAGCGTTACAAGGATGTAGGAAAATTAAGACCTGTTAAAAATTATTTAAGACATAGAACACACTACGTCGACGAATTTAATACTTTCAAAAGCCTAAAATTGTGATTTTAAAATGTTTGACTTTTTAAGACCCCGTGGCTACCCTGAATATGAAGTTGAATTAGAGTTACATTTACGAGCTCTCACCTGCGTATGCATCATCAGCATCAAACTCGGGCCCACTGCTGACGCTGGCAGAGTCCATTGATTGAACACTGAGCGCCTGCAAGAGGTTCCTCAGCTGCTCGATGTCACTGTCCTTACTGTCCAGGGCCATCTGCAGCTCAATACGCATCTGGCTCTCATCAGACAGTTGCTGCAAATAAAGAACAACAGAGGAAACAAGGTCCAGTCAAAGACTATAGAAACTGGGGTTTCTCGATGGGAATTGACAGGACTGGGAATCTATCTATGGGTATATTCCACATTTGTACACATTTGCAGAAAATCAAGACCATCAAGTGTTCTACTGACCGCCTGCATTTCGTTGATCTCTCTTTGATATTTGATGATGCTGCTGTTGAGTTTTTCCTTCTCCGACCTCAGCTCCAACTGCAGCTTCCGGTTCTCCTTCTCCTTTCGCCGCATGTCTGTGTCGTTACCGCGGCGACTGCCTACTCCGCGAACCTCCTTCCTGTTCATGATCTCTGCCAGCTTATTGACGGCCTGTAGACGGACACAAGCACCACAGTTCCTGCTTCAGCTTGCTTTAGTCTAATTGTAGGAAAGCCTCAGGAGCTGATGGATCCAGAAACTTTGATTCTTTTCAAAACAAAACCTCTTCAGCTGCTGTAAAAGTGTGTAACTGACTAAAAATAAGGCACTTGTGTGGCATTATTTAATAGTGACGTTTAAAACCTGAGTTTTCAGCGTCCTCTCTGACTGAAGCTGCTTCTCAAATGCCTGCTTCATCTGGCTGATCTGCTGCTCCCAATCCTTTGACTTCTCGGATTCTGAAACAGAAGAGATGATAAATGTCAAAACCTGACAATTTTTAGCTTCAAATAAAATGTAGTGTTACATTTTGAACATTTTAATTACCTTCTACTGCCTCCTTCAGTTTGTTGTTCAGCTCCTCCTTCTCATTGGCTAGGTTGGCGACATCACTGGTCAGGGTCCTATTGGCTTCCTCCAGCTGCATGGGGCAGGAAATACGGTCATATTCACTATATTATAGGTGGTTATGAGTGGCGTCTGTAGGCCTGCGCGATTAATTGTTGTAAAATCACAATTCACCCTGTTCACGATTAAATTTTTAAATAACTTAGATTTTTTAATTATTCTTTTCCAAGACTTCAAATCTCATTTAATTTTATGAGCCGACTGCATCACAAACGCTTCTACTTTCTTCTGATAGACTGTATAAATTAGGTTTAAAAGTGCTCTAAGCGCTGCAATGCTGTCCCTTCTCTTCATTGAAGCCTCTATGTTTGTGTGCAATAAAATCGTGGCAGAAAAAAAATCTTGGCAGAGAATCGTAATATCAATTCTAAGCTAAAAACTTGTGATTCATATTTTTCCACGAATCGTGCAGGCCTAGCCGTCTGTCTGCCACTACCACCTGAACCTCTTCCGTTGTCATGGTGTCTTTTTTACAGCTTTACACTTAATTGTTGTCATCTTGCAAGCTTTAGAGCTTTTGAAACTGCCTACAATCGAAAACCCCTTTTCAGATGATACAGATTAATCATACAACTAAAGACAGAGAAAGGGGTTGATGCAACTCACCGAACTGATGGTGATGTCCTTCTCAGATAGCTCCTGGCGATGGCGGGCCATCATTTCCTTCAGTTCCAGCTCCTTCATGATCTTCTCCTTCTCCAGGTCGGAGTACTGCTCCTCAGCGATGGAGCGCGCCAGCTGCTCCGAGTCAGCCTTTGTCAGTGTGATCTCCAGCTGAGCTGCCAACGAATCCCTTAACGGCATTTCAAGGTAAAAAATAAAAGGCTGAACAACTATTGATCACAAAACACATGTATCATTCAAAGATATAAATTAACTAAAAGCTAAGATTAATAAAACATTGTTTGATATATATATGTGTGTGTGTGTGTGTGTGTGTGTGTGTGTATTATCTGACTGCTACTACTCCTACTTCCTTATTTTGTCTTGGTTTTGGCCATGTTTAAAAAAAACAGCCGTTGAATTTTGTGACTGATGTTTCAAGTGGATTTAAAAACATACATACATACATACATACACACACATATATATATATATATATTTTTTTTTTT
Source organism: Etheostoma spectabile (assembly GCF_008692095.1). Classification (NCBI taxonomy): domain Eukaryota; kingdom Metazoa; phylum Chordata; class Actinopteri; order Perciformes; family Percidae; genus Etheostoma; species Etheostoma spectabile. The sequence goes on along the minus strand of NC_045752.1, from coordinate 16,460,691 downwards.
TTCTCAAACCGACAAACCAACCTCTCCTCCTGTAGCTCCTGCAGAGACTGCTGCACATCTTTGTAGAGTTTGTTCCTCTCCTCACACTCCTCCTTTAGTTCACGAACCTGGGTCTTATACAGCGTCTGGAAAAAAGTTGATACACCTCGCATTCAATACATTAACACACGCTGTGATGCAACTCAATGCCTCCATGCACCTCACGAATTCAGCAGCCTACCACTGTGCATTTCCACTGGGAAGACCAGAAATAAAATATAAAAACTATGACATAGGGAAACCTTTCACTTGGGTTTTGTTAAGCACTAGGTTATTCCTTTGACACAGATTGTGCAATGTTTATTATAGAAATACATTTTAAAAATCCTTAACAATTAAATTCACATAACATGCATTAGCTAGTGAAATAAAAGCAATGCTGTTCTGATGGCATATTACAGCCCACACACTCAGCATAAGAGATGCAGAACCAGAATGTGTTGCTTAGTCCTTTCACATCCACATTTGTAATTACAGAGCAGAATAAAGACTCACAGAGAAATACTGTTCAGCTTCTAACTGGTCCTGTAATTCCTTCATTTGCCCGTCTGTGTCCTGTCTTTCTCTGCAATCAAAAAATAATGAAACATTCTATTATCCATCATCCTCCTTGTGTCAAAATATGAATCCTTGAGTATTAATGGTAGAACAGAATGTAAACTGACTTGCGCAGCTCTTGGTTCTGTTTCTCAAGGCTGCGTTTAATGTCGAGCAGATGATTCGTTTCCTGCTTGAGTTGCTTTTCAGAGGTTCGCAGAGAACTGAGCTGCTGGTTCTGGGCCTTCAGGTCGTTCTGAGTCAGGTTACGCTTCTGGGTCTCCTGCTCGATCTTAAGCGTTAGGTTTTTCACCTGAAAGAATAAACAGAATGCAGCGGGACATTCATGGTGTTATTTCAGGGTTTCTGCAGGTTTCACCAAATCAAATTTAAGACTTTTTAAAGACCATTATGAATAAGTAACAATCACATCATTTAAGGCCTACTGTATATCACAACATCAAAAAAAGAAAAGGTAATGCAGTCACAAAATAAATTGCTTTCTTGTATAAAAGCAGTAGGCTTCAAATACGTTGTTAGTAACCAACTTAAACCAAGCCCTAAATTCATTTTATTCAAGCCAAGGATCCACTTGCTCATTGCCTATTGGACCATCCGAGAGAGACTTGCGCCAATAATATGAAAGCTAACTGGCTGAGAAAAAAGACGCATGTGTCTCATTTGTAGTTGTAATACAGCAAATTATATTTTTGTACGTAGGAAAAATTAAGACCTGTGTTAAACTATTTAAGATCTAGAACACAATACCTCAGCAAATTTAAGACTATTTAAAGCCTAAAATTGCGATTTTGAAATTTTTGAATTTTTTTAGACTTATTAAGATCCTGCGGAAACCTTGTATTTAGATATCTGTATTTTCTTTTTTTGTATTTCCTGAATGAAATCCTGTTATTCCTCTACAGCTCAGAACTGACATATTATTACATAAGTTGCAAGATGGGTTTCTGTAGACACCGTTTAATAACTTAACACACATTTCACTGTTCACCTGTACAGAATATAAACCCTCACCTCTTCAGTTAGCCGGTCCTTGTGTCTGCGCAGCTCATCTAGTTTCTGCAGAGCCTGTTTATAGTCACAGTCCATCATGCTGCTGTGCTTCTCCAGATCCAGTATTCGGTTCTCCAGCCGAAGTTTTGCCGTTCGCTCCTCCACCAGCTTCTGTTCCAACTCTGAATGTGATTTGTTTTTATTATATCAATGTTAAAAGTCATGTTCACCAGTACTGACGGGTATAGAAAGCTGTAACAATAGATGCAAAAAGTGTGCAAAGTGAAGCAATGCATTTAGCGCTGAACGTGGGGTCAAACATGTCCAGTGGTGCCAAATTATCTTCTTTTTTTTAAAGATTATTTTTTGGGCATTTTAGGCCTTTATTTGACAGGACAGATGAAGACATGACAGGGGAGATGAAGACATGACTGGGCGCCCAGCTGAGCTAGCTGGGCGCCCAGTGCCAAATTATCTTGAGTGAATTGCTTCTCCTTCCCAGCATCTAATGTGTGATGGTTCAAACAGACAGTTATAAGTAGGTAGTCAGTACAAGTCAGTAGTCTGGACATTCTTTCTCCAAACTTTTGACTGTGTGAGAAAGCAACTTCCGCTAAAGAAAAGGTCGGTGCCCTCACCCTTCATGGACTCTGACTTGGCGCCCTCAATGGTTACTTTGATCTTGCTCTTGTCTGCCAGCAGTGCCCTGGTGCTCCTATGAGCCGTCTCCTCCTGCTCCAGCTCCTGCTGCAGCACCTTCAGCTTGTAGGTCAAATCAATCTCCTTGTTGCTCTTCTCCTGCACAAAGAAAACCACGGCAGAGATGTTGTGCCAAACTCTACGTCCAGTGACATAATGACTTGATGGTAGGGCTGCACAATATGAGAAAAATATGCCATAACGTTGAATAATGCGATGATGTTATTACTTGCGATAAATAAAGTGATGTTGAAGTGTATTCAGTTCTGCTGCTTTATGGCAAAACATGGAGAAACATTTAAATACTTTACAAACCAATGGAGAATATACAGTAGTCCATAAGGGGTTTTAAAAACTGAGTTATCATTTAGTCTGCTGCTCTGGTTTACCTTCTCCAGATCGGTGTGTTTTTCCTGAAGCTGTCTCTTCTCAGTCTCAGCTTTGGCCAGAGCTTGTCTCTGCTGGCGGACCTCCTCCTCCAGGCCGGAGATTCGTCCTGCAAACCAAAACCAAGAGAATTCCTGTAACGTACAACAAACTAAACACTTTTACTTTAATTGTTGTTACATGCTCATGCACAATTTCAGCAAGCATATACAAGAGCATTACACGTAGGACCAGTAGGGTGCTTAACAGCTTCTTCCCAAACAATCACGTCCACACACGCAAGGTCGCTGTTGCTATTTTATGGAATTTTGTGCTGTCTGAATGTTTGTTATTAAGCTCTTTTATTTGATATAATTTGTTGTTGTTTTTACTTCTAAGTATTTTTTTCTGTTACATTAATTTACACTGTGCCTGATAAGAAACAGCTTTTCTTTTTTTCTGAATATGCAAGAACTCAGTGAAATGACAATGTGAATTGAATTGAAGCATCTCTCTCTTCATTGTATGCAAACACTGATCTGTGGCCAGAAAGACTGGCCCCTAAACTGGGCAGCCCAGTGTGCCGTTTGTTTTTGTTTTTTTTCTTCACCCGTGACATGAGCCACAGTTTGTTTATATATACACACACATAATAGCCTGGTTATTTAAAGTAATCACCTCAAGGCAATATTTTTGATTCATTTGATATTATTTACATGGTTAAAATAAATGCTATATCTCCAATATCCCAGTAAGTCAACTCAATTATACGTTGTTGCTACGTTGTTTGATTTGTAAATGTAACAACTGGTCACTGCATCCGATAACCAACAACTGCAGTTTGACAAAAGCCCCAAAAAAGGCGTTCACATGGTGAAACAAATGCAGGGACTAAGCAGAAACCTGGGTGTGTAAACTGTGCAGCGTTTGCTTTGAGTATGAACTCACCTCAATTAAAGGACTCAGATAAAAGCTTTTAGATGACAGTTTAAATATCCTGAGTACTGCCTTAATCAGATGACGGTTAAATTATTAGCCTTGATGTTAACATACTTCCACGTGCGGTTACAAAAATGCAGTTTGCTACTTGTGCACACTGACCAGCTGCAACGGAGAAACTGGTTGTTGTTTTATTCAAGGCCAGAGAGAGTAGAATATTTCAGTAGTTTCCTCTCTATACGTACTCACCCTAATTCAACCAGTGTGACAAACGGGGCTTGTCACATTATTTTTGTTATGGTAATTCTTGTCTTCTCTATGACAGAAGTGTTTTGTGTGTGTGTGTGTGTGTGTGTGTGTGTGTGTGTGTGTGTGTGTGTG
>NC_045752.1:16455429-16456709 GCF_008692095.1 Etheostoma spectabile | reverse complement strand
GTGTGTGTGTGTGTGTGTGTGTGTGTGTGTGTGTGTGTGTGTGTGAGAGACCCACCCATCAGGTCGCTGATGGTCTCTGAGCCCTGGCTGTGCTCCCTCCTCTCCGTCTCCAGTGCGGCCTGCAGGCTGATGCATTCCTTCTCCAGGCTCAGCTTGCTGCGTTCCAGCAGGCAGCATTTGTCCTGCAGCTCGCGCACGTTGGCCTCCAGCTGCTGCAGCTGCTTGCTGCTGTCCGCCTGGGTTTTTCGGAGCCTCGTCGCCGCCTCAGACTCGGCCCGTAACAATGTGTTGGCTTCTTCCAGCTGACAGAAACAACATGGAAAGAAATGTGTGAAGATCAGTTGGATCACTTTTATTTGGTGACTCAACACTTTACATACTTTAAGTATGTCCACATGAGATGTAACACTTTGGACTGACCTGTTTCTGCAGGTGAATGTTCTTCTCATTGGAAATGTGCGAATTCTGGTTTCTCCTCTTCATGTCATCCAGCTGGTCTCGAAGGCTGTTGACTGCACAACACATAAAAGAACGCAGACCAAAGTGTAATGGTGAATCTTTCAATGCACCAAACCTCTTATGTACACTGTATTACTACAATACTCAAGTATTAATCCTTCATTAAAGTTTTAATCAGTGAGGAGTTGGGGCACAGAACAGAGTAACAGTAACAGCAAAACAAGAGAGGAAGGCCTACAGACGTGTGTTACCCTGATGAGCAGAGCATGTTTCCAATCTGTACAAAAAGAACATTTGACCAGGTGATGGCAGTAATGTCCACATTATATCAGTCGGTCTGTAAACGTCCATCAGAACTCTTCCAGATCAAGAGGGATTTAGTCATATTCATACAGAAAGTCATATCAATGGATTCCATATTAAATGTTATCTATTAACTATGATCCCTTAGAACCAAAAAGAAAGCGTGCCACTGCATGTGTTGACAGTCAACACATGCATTTTCCACATTTTTTTTTCAAAAGCTCCCAAATCAGCTGTTGACTTGTGATGCCAAAACACACTTTTTGATGCATCAAATTGGATGCCATTATTTAAACAAACATTTTCAACGTCTCACTCTATAAAAAGTAAAAGAAATGATTTTTCTTTGCAACAGGTAAAAGAATATTCTTCTTGTCTTCATTTAATATAATTATGCAACAAAGTAATTCAAAGGAATTGTATTAAAAGCATGATCTTCTCTCCCTACCATTTGACAATTTTAGAATAATACATCTCGCCACGCACACGCACACGCACACGCACACGCACACGCACAC
>NC_045752.1:16453914-16455419 GCF_008692095.1 Etheostoma spectabile | reverse complement strand
CACACACACACACACACACACACACACACACACACACACACACACAATTTAACCTCACGGTTATAGTGACCAAAATTATCACTGTTTTTGGTGTCATTGTTTGCATTTTTAAAAGTGTGTTTAATGCTTTTAGCAGCAACTTTTTTTTCCTGCACGTCACGAACACAGGATTACTATCTTCAATCAGCTGTCCTTCGGCATTCTTAAAATAACCAAAATATGCCCATGCTTCAGACTTAGTCCTCTTACAGGGCTGATAAATGTCCTGAGTGCTGTCATCTCCTCCTTCGCCATGATTCCAACTTCAAGAAACACATGTTGTAGGCTACACAGTGCGCCTGCGCGGCAACTTCAGGAGACTCAGATGAAGCTGGGAAGGATTAAAACACACGGTTTCCACACCGTGGCAATCCACCGTGATAATGATATTTTAAATGAAAACGGTTAATTGTTATAATCAACATTTTTATCGTGGTTTACCGTTACAAGTGTAATCTAATATATATACAGAATCTACAATATAAATGTAAATAGATTGTATTTATATAGCGCTTTTCTAGTCTTATCAACTACTCAAAGCACTTTAACATAGTACAGGAACCATTCACCATTCACACACTGAGGCCTAGGCTGCTGTACAAGGGGCCACATGCTCATCAGATAAACACCGCTCTTCCACTGAGCCACAGCCGCCCATATATATATGTACACATATATTTACACAATATACAGTGGGTACGGAAAGTATTAAGACCTTTAAATTTTTCACTGTGTTTCATTGCAGCCATTTTCCAAAAATCTAAAAAAGTTAATTTTATTTCTCAATAATGTACACTCAGCACCCCATCTTGACAGAAAAAAAAAGTAGATTTTTCGCAAATTTATTAAAAAAGAAAAACTGAAATATCACATGGTACAAAGTATTCAGACCCTTTGCTCAGTATTGAGTAGACCATTTGGGGATCCTCTGCCATTCTTCCTTGCAGATCCTCTCCAGTTCCTTCAGGTTGGATGGAGACCATTGGTGGACAGCCATTTTCAGGTCTCTCCAGAGATGCTCAATTGGGTTTAGATCAGGGCTCTGGCTGGATATCTCTGTACTTGGCCGCATTCATCTTTCTTTCAATTGCAACCAGTTGTCCTGTTGCTGCAGCTGAAAAACACCCCCGAAGCATGATGCACCATGTTTAACAGTTGGGATTGTATTGGGCAGGTGATGAGCAGTGCCTGGTTTTCTCCACACGTACCGCTAAGAATTAACGCCAAAAAGTTTGATCTTGGTCTTATCAGACCAGAGAATCCTATTTCTCATAGTCTGGGAGTCCTTCATGTGTTTTTTGGACAACGCTATGCAGGCTTTCATATGTCTTGCACTGAAGAGAGGCTTCCGTCTAGCCACTCCGCCATAAAGCCCCGACCGGTGGAGGGCTGCAGTGATTGTTGACTTTATGGAACTTTCTCCCATCTTCTACTGCATCTCTGGAGCTCAGCCACAGTGATCTTTG
>NC_045752.1:16453760-16453904 GCF_008692095.1 Etheostoma spectabile | reverse complement strand
TACCTCTCTCACCAAGGCTCTTCTCCCACAATTGCTCAATTTGGCTGGACGGCCAGGTCTAGGAAGAGTTCTGGTCGTCCCAAACGTCTTCGATTTAAGGATTATGGAGGCCGCTGTGCTCTTAGGAACCTTGAGTGCTGCAGA
>NC_045752.1:16453454-16453750 GCF_008692095.1 Etheostoma spectabile | reverse complement strand
TAACCATGGCCAGATCTGTGCCTTGCCACAATTCCGTCTCTGAGGTCCTTGGGCAGTTCCTTCGACCTGATGATTCTCATTTGCTCTGACATGCACTGTGAGCTGTAAGGTTTTATATAGACAGGTGTGTGCCTTTCCTAATCAAGTCCTATCAGTTTAATTACACACAGCAGGACTCCAATGAAGGAGTAGACCCATCTCATTCAGTTTTGGGGTGCTGAGTGTACATTAATGAGAAATAAAATGAACTTTTTGGATTTTTTGAAAATGGTTGCAATGAAACAAAGAGTGAAAAA
>NC_045752.1:16451967-16453444 GCF_008692095.1 Etheostoma spectabile | reverse complement strand
TTTAAAGGGGTCTGAATACTTTCAGTACCCACTGTATGTGTGATAAAATGTGTGTGTGTGTGTCACGTCACCTTCATTCTCCAAGCCACGCTTCCTGTCGGCCTCGCTCTCGGCCTTGCGGTGGCTCTCTAGGCTCTTGTGCTGCAGCAGGGCTTTCTCTCTCTCTAGCTGCCTCAGACTCGACTCCAGATTCTTTCTGCTGCTCACCTAAAATCAATCAAATACTTTGTTCAACATGTCCCATAGGGCTGGTTACGTTTCACGGTGCTGACTCCATAACTCGCTTTATGAGAAATGGTTCCTGAGTATCCAATCGGGGCTAGACACAAATCCAATCCCTAAAGACATTTTAAAGTGGTTATTAGAATTCGGCAAGCGCTCCGGCTAAACCTCACGGGATACGACACATGGTCAAGTGAAAAGTGAGAAATCATTATTCTGACTTTAATTAAGTTTTTGGAAAAGGCCATACAAATAGGTGAAAAGGATGGAACTGGAATGATCCCGGAGGGGAAATTGGATCGTGGCACCAGCAAGTATTAAAACTAGAACAGAGCCAAAAATATGAAAGTGGTCTCCAATACTAACAAGTGTCGGACTGTTGTTTGACTGGGTTTAGCTTACCTCTTCCTCAAGTTCTTTGGAGATTTTGTCAAGACGACTAGTGGCAGCTCTGCAAAAAGAAAACAAAACAACATTTACAAAAGCTCTTGGCGGTGATGGTCAGTGTGCCCAAGTCAGCCAGTGGTGCAACATGAAGAAAAGCTACCGTTCTCTGCTCCTGTACCTGTGTTTGTGCTCTAAATCAGATTTCGCCTGCTTCTCATTATTCAGCTGTACCTCTATTTGGCGCATTTTCTTCTGCAGTGCTGCTGACTGTGAAGAGAAAACAATCAACCAATCACACATGTTGTAATGACTAATCAAATGCTCAGGTTAAAAAACTGTTTGCAACCTTTACTGGATGTCAACAATCTTTACTGTGTATTATGCAATGAAGCAATTACCATAACTGACACTCTCAGAAGAGTGAAAACATATGGATCTTTTGTTGCTAAACAAGTTCAGTGCTGCATAGGTAAAGTGAGTTTTCAGAGGTTTTTCAGCCACTAATGAGAGCTGTGAGGGTAAACCAAAAGAGTTAAAGGTCCCACATAGTAAAAATGTCTGTACCTTTTTATAATAAAGCTGGTCGAGGTGTTGTATAAATACAGTGAAAGTATCAAAACGCTCAATCCACAGAGAAATGCACACAGCACATAGAAACTGTGCCTTTGAACTATACAATATATAGGTAGAGAATACCGTTATAGTCTTTCCCTGGCTGCAATGACAGCAAAAATACGATGACCAATCAATGCAGACTTGGCTTTTTCAGGTAGGGGACTGACAGAGGGTGAATATAAGTTTATTCACACAAACAGTATGAGAAAAATAAAGTGTGTGTTTTTAACATTAAAGCATGTAAACATGTTCT
>NC_045752.1:16450655-16451957 GCF_008692095.1 Etheostoma spectabile | reverse complement strand
CAAAATACAAGTATGAACCTGAAAATGACTGATATATGTCTCCTTTAAGTTGCGGACTGTAAAACCAAAACAATGAGCTTAAAATAGGGCTGGGTGATATGGAGAAAATCAAATATCACAATAATGTTGACCAAATGCATCAATGTCGATATGGCCGTGATATTGTAGGGTTGACTTTTGGTGTTTACACAATTACATTTTAGATAAATAGCCATTATTAATGTGGATATAATGACTAAGTAGGTAAAAGGCAAATAACAGAACAGCTAGAACAGTCTGAAGGTGTGATATCCAAAATTTAAGACGATATCTAATGACATTTAGCATAGTTGATATAATATCAATATATTACCCAGCCCTAGCTGAATGAGGCAAAAACTCTCCGTACATCTTAGGAGAACTCCAGAATTGGGATAAAAGTCTCTGTTTGTCACTATGAGCGACCCCTTCACATCTATGCAGTCATTAACAAAGACAGTTTCGCAGTGACGGTGTATCAACAGGGGATGTTAAAACTGAAAATAAAACCTGGGCCTTTGTTGTCTTCCTTCTGGTTGTTGATTGATTAGGCAGCTCAGTTTGCTCTGAAGTTAATAACAGATTAGCTTTTAGGCCTGCTACTTACACCAAAAGCTGCTTAAGTCTTTCTGTGTGACTAAGAACATTGAAATTTGAACAAAGTACAAATAAACCACAGGATCAGACAAATGAAATCCTTTTCTGAGTCATTTCCATCATAATCCCGAATGTTTAACAGTATGAAGCTGGATTAATCGCAATGTCAACAGGCTTGTGTGGTCATGTTAGCTGATGCCTGGATTATTTATTTCCTGAGAAGCTTGGGACTGTTATACTGGAGTCGCTCAAGGTGCACCTGGCAGTTATAGTGTGTGGAAGGGAAAGAACCAACCTCTCCTTTTGAATTATCATGAGCCACCAAGATATTGTTGGAACCATTTAGTAACCTAAAGAAGGAAACGGACAAAATCAACACAAAGTCAAGATCACGGCCAAGAATAAATCTCTCCAAGTGCTGAGATACTTGAAACTATAAGATACAGCTAGACAAACTGATGACTTACTGGTCTTCTTTGAAGTAAGTGAAGCCAACAAAGGGTAACTGGTTTCCAACAAAGGCCTTAGGTGTGGGGAACGTTTCTACATCGCCTTTGTCATCTTCAATCTCATCAAAATTACTTGTGTCTATGTCACTGCTCAGCTCTGGGACCACGGGGGCAGCAGCTGAGGAAGGAGAGAGAGAGAGAGAGAGAGAGAGAGAGAGAGAGAGAGAGAGAGAGAGAG
>NC_045752.1:16444864-16450634 GCF_008692095.1 Etheostoma spectabile | reverse complement strand
AGAGAGAGAGAGAGAGAGAGAGAGAGAGAGAGAGAGAGAGAGCGGGCGCAAGTGTGAATTGCTGGAAAAAGGAAGTGCTGTGTAAACAAAACTTGGCATTTCAGTCTCATAAATAATTCTGTCTTGTACTCCAAGACAGCTGCTGTTCCGGATAAATTCTTGTTTAGAGTTTAGATTTGTGTAAAAGGCTCATTTTATTGGCTCAGGTGAAGCTGCTCGTTGATGTGTCACTTACTGTCTCTGATGGTGTCGAAGGTCCACTGGTCGTTCTTGAAGAAAGGGTGTCGCTTGATTTCCTCCACGCCATTTCTGCCCAATCGCACCTCCCTCAAAAATAAAGAGAGTGAAAGAGTTGTAGAGCAATGACTAAAAGGTACTCTTTGTCTTCAGTTCAACAGTATCAGTAGCAACAGGCAAACATGGTCTATTGATACGTATTCTTTTCTGGGTGTCATTAGAATTAAATAAATTAAAGCCAGAACAAAATACACAGACTTTGGCCTAAAGCATCACAAACCAATGCAGTGGTAAACACAAGAGATCTGCGTGCAGCTTAAAAGCATCAACATGTTATGTAATGTCTGAGTATTGCAGAACATAAAAAGTAACCCTGTGAGCCCTTCTGGTGTAATCACCTTCAGCACTTGAACATGAAATGCGAAAGACTGTAACTCGTTGTACCTGTCAGTCAGGAAGGCACAGATGATATTCTTGGCATCTTTGGAGATCTCCACATCATCAGGGAAGTTGAGGGAGTTTTTATGGTCCATGATCTTACTGTAGGTTCCCACCAGAGAGTCAGCGTAGAATGGTGTGTCACCTAACAGTGAATACAGTAAGTTAGCTTTAATTATAAAAGCAATGGAACGTTTGAATCAACCATTGTTTCTCATACTGAGAGGATTCCAACGCTAAAAAATATAATTCCTTACATGGAAATATATTTTCAGAAAACACTTCACTCGTTTTATAAACTCACTGACTTCATTCAATTTTCACTGACCGACAAGCATCTCAAAGATGAAGACCCCTACGGACCACCAGTCACACTCTCTCCCATAATACCCGTCTCCTCCTTGAGATTTCAGCACCTCTGGAGAGATGTAGTCTGGAGTCCCGACAGCTGTATCACAGTGCACCATGCCGGTCTGCAACACAAATAATGGAATCAATATCCTTTGTATGTTTTGACATTATAGCCTAAGGATCTGGTTTTATGTCTCAACGTAAAGAGTAACTACCGTTTTTTGTTTTTTTTCTCAACCTGGGTCCTATTTCCCCATGCATTTGTGTCTCTTTACTGACTGAAAATCTGCTGCTCAGCTGCGCAGTGTTTTGTGCGCTCAATAGACAATAACACAGCCATGATTTTGTGTTATCTAAAAGACTTTCAATTTAAAAAATGGTTTGTATTTGCTTATGTCGCACAGCCCTGTTGATTAGAGAAGGAGAATCCTGACATGGTAACACAGAGTTGTGTCCGAGGTATATCACTGGACACATCCAGACCACAGAACAGCAACAGGTCCCACTCTTAACAACATATATTCTTTGGGCATATAGGGGCACAGCACCCACGGGGCTACCAATATCGTGACCCACGCAGACCTTCACTCTTTTTTTCTCTTTATCCGTTACGCTGTAGCATACTCTGGCTCAAATGAATAGCCTACATAAGGTCATAGAACTATAACAACCTCATCCACATTGTCAAAAAAATTTAAATATTGAGCCATTACATTGAAAATCTTTTAGATAACGAGAGCCTATGATTTCTGTAGCCTACTCTGTTACAACTACCTGAACGCCTTTTTCTTGTCTCGCTTTTCACTCTCCACACCACTGTCTTCGGACAAAAAGTTAGATCCTGAGATCGATAATGTTTTAAGACACTTTTAGTAACAATCTGAGCCTGTCAGTAGCAAACAAAAATCACTTTTATTGGTCACTTACACAGTTGCACCATTGGGTTACATTGTAGCTGGGTTTGCACCGGTGGTTCAAAATTTTGGTCACATCATTCCATAAGACATAAATGCATGGGGAAATGGGGCCCAGGTTGAAAAAAACGGTAGTTACCCTATAACACAATGGATAGATAATAATCTATACATACTAGTTTTTGAGACGTAATGTAAAACTAACTGCAAGGGCTGATTATAATAAGACAGTTTTATGGCTTCAAGTCTACAAGTGTTATTCATGCCAGATATAAAGCAAGTCTTTATACACATAATGGCACATTATGTGCGCTTAGCTTCAGCAGGCTAGATACTAGTTTGTCACACAAAGGATGAGAATTCAGACTCTCAGCAGGAGAAAACCTGACATTCCTGTAAGCTTCACCAATAAGCAGCTCTTTACAGCAAAATCGCGTACACAGGGAAATTTAATGGAAATGTTTGGACCAACCAATTTTACAATAGTGTCCATAAGCTGGAAACCACAGCTCAACAGCACTGGGTTATCTGCATTTCTTGCTTCTAATACAAGATGTAGAAATGTACTCCTCTGACTTTTTTCAATAAAAAGAAAAACAAAATGGTGCCGGGAGAAATAAGCAAGTTCTCAGAAAAATGGCATGCTGCTGCACTGAAGTTTTGATGATGGGATACAACTCACAGAGTCCATCTTCATGCACGTGCCGAAGTCGGCCAGTTTGAGGTGTCCCAGTCTATCCAGCAGCATGTTGTCCGGCTTGACGTCCCGATGGATGAAGCCCATGGAGTGAATGGCATCCAGGGCCATCACCACCTCAGCTGTGTAGAACTTGGCCCATTTCTCCGGCACGTCATAGGTGCTGGTGAGGTTGACCAGGTCACCCCCTGGCATGTACTCCATCACCATGTAGAGGTAGTGCTCATCTTGGAAGGCACAGCATAACTGAACAATCCAAACACAAGCTCTCATTACTAGAGGTTGCTAATTCTGGTATAAATGACACACCAAGAGATGAAAACTTGTGTGGGTCGGTAGAGGGGGGGGGGGGATATTTTCCGTGACAATACTGTATCGACACATGGACGCCAAGTAGCGAGCTTTTATTAAATGAATTGCACGTAAGAATTTAACCTTTTGATCCTAGAATAATAAGATCAATTGCTTTTTCAGTCCACTAGATGGACAATTAAAGTGAGATGAACAAACCAGAGCATTTTCTTTACCCAGACAAAACAGATGTTGACAAAGTATTGCTTTGGGGACATAATTTGAAGTTGGAAAAAGGGTAATGAGTTGAAATATATCGTAGAATATCACAATGTGTTTAAAATCACAAAAATATCGTATTGTGACACAAGTATTGTGATAATATCGTATTGTAGGGTCTCTGGTGAATCCCACCCGTAACAATTAGCACCAATCTGTTTGCCATAGCTGTAGGTTTCTCTGTGAGATTGCTACGTTATTAGAATAATTAACAAACATAAAGAATGTGTTGTAAAATGTAACCATCTGAACCAAAACAATATTTTATACATTTAAAGAAATTATAGAACTCTATATTTTACTATATGGTATTTATCAATAAGAGGGGATTTATTAATATTTATTATATACAGTATTTTATTTTTATATTTAGTGCAAGAGGGGTGCGCTAAATACAATCTCCCATCCAAAATTTGCGACATATCTTTAAACTTTGAGTATGTAACTGTGAACAAAAAATAAATCAGAAGCTGAGCAGTGAATTATATGACATACCTGCACAACCCAGGGGCTGTTGGCAAAGGCCATGATGTCCCTCTCTTCCCAGAAGAAAGCTGAGTCTGAGCGCTTGATCATCTCAAACTTGCTCAGCAGCTTCATGGCGTAGACCTTCTGAGAGGCTTTGTGCCGGACCTGAATGTCGGCAGTATTCAGTTATTCAGAGTTTAAAAAGTAACAGAGAGTTTGAGATTCTTAACAGCCTCACTTTTACTCTGAGTAACACTCTGGCCAAATGGTGCATTACAGGTTCCACAAAACCGCAAACTACATCAAATTACTGACTGCCTTAAAATGTCATGGAGTTCCATCATAACAGATGTTTTCCATACTGTCAGTCCAATGTGCAGCAAAAGAACACTTTGAGTGTGGAATTTACAGTTCGGTGTAAACTTCAGTAATATTCACAAATATTCTCAAAGGCTTCGACTAGAAAAAGAGGCAGTGCATCATTAATAAAAGATGATTGTAATTGCACTGAATGTATGTGTAGTCTTACAGAAAACCATGGCAGAGATTGTATTACTCTACAGAACCCTCAGTGACAGCTGAAAAGGAAAACCAACACTCACTAGTTGAACTTCCCCAAATGCCCCTCGACCGATGACTTTAACTCTGTCGAAGTCTTCCGACTTCATCTGGAGGTCTCGAGTCTGTGCTATGACTTTCTCATCTGAAAATAAAGAGAATAAAGAATCCCATTAATATGGTTGTGAATTCACCACATCAACACATTTGAAGCTTTAAAATAAGGCAAATGTCATCCACCTGAGGTCAAAACTGCAGGCCAAATCGTTGTGTGCCTTACTTGCAATATGTAAGTATTTCGCGGAGCATTAAGCTATTGGGCTGACTTTACCTTCTTGAAACATTCACTTTTTTGTCATGCAACAGCAACTACATAGATGTTAACAATCGTCTTTTTTGATATGTGCTCTATCTCTCTCTTATTCAAACTGGCACACAAAAGCTACTTACATCTGTTTAAGAAGGTTTCGATGTTTTTGTTCTTGCGTAGTGCAGGGTAGTCCAAGTCTAAGACCAGGGCGTTTATGGAGTCCTGCACAGAAAGAAAAACTAATTATTCATCACTCATGATGACCGACAGAAATGACATGGGTGAAGTTGTTACAATGGGTCACATCGTTATCATTAAGCATTTATAAATTAGATACTTAATAGTGGGAATCAGTACCTTGTGTCCATCTTTCCCATCTAAGTGACATCATGTTAAAGACCCCCAGCTGTTATTTTTTGCAGTATACAGAAAGCACAAGTTCTAAAACCTTATTTGCATAGTAGATTCAGTGGATGTTGCTCATTAAAGGTTACATCATACTGCAAGTCATCGTGTTGCAATTGAAACATGACAACTACTCAAAGACCTAGATGTGTTTTCTCCATTCATTTGCATCAGCATTCATTGGCACACAACAAGGGGATTGTAAGACTTTTGCAAAAAATCCCAGCTTAAGTGTCAAAATATTTACAGTTAGATTTTAATCATTTAGGCTAATGCTGGACATGATGTATTCATGATTGTGCATAGTGTGAACATCTGATACAGCGAAATACAGAGGAAATGTGTCATGTCATACCTAACTTTGATTCCTGATGACTATAACTACACTGTAGAAACAGTGTCACTGAAGAAAGCAAATTGTTCCGGACTCGTATTTACAAAACATGAAGCAAAACCAACTGGCGAACACTTTCTACCCAATAAAGGCAGTGGAGTGCAGGACTGACTGTGCTTCATTCAGCAGCAGGCCTACACTAAAACCTAACAATCCTGACCACTGACTGCATTTCTAAAGAGGGGTTTATTTTCTGTATATGTTGTCATCACTGCACAGAACAAAAACAGTTACATACCACTGCTGCCCAGCAAGTCTGAATAAAATCTTTCAACAATGATCAGCAAGTTTCATTCAACAATGATCAGCGTGACGGACTGGATACATAAACAGCAACTACGTGCAAAGAAAACGGTTTTAACTAAAGGCTCTGTTCCGAGAGAGAGAGAGAGAGAGAGAGAGAGAGAGAGAGAGAGAGAGAGAGAGAG
>NC_045752.1:16439292-16444854 GCF_008692095.1 Etheostoma spectabile | reverse complement strand
AGAGAGAGAGAGAGAGAGAGAGAGAGAGAGAGAGAGAGAGACTATTTTTTCCAGCAGCAACATACTGTCAGTGATATTCATCTGCTGACAAACACGTTGTTACTGTTACCAGGGAGACAAACTCACCTCCACACAGTGTGGTGGTATTATTAGTCAACATCAGTTTTTAACAACATAAGTTTCTTTTTATTATTGTTGTTGTTTTTACCCCCAAATTGACACACAAAAACACCACATGCTGTACATAACCTACCATACACATACCTATAGCTCTTATCAGGATCTACATATATGCACGTGTACATGTAACAACATAACTTTCTAAATGAATCCACTGAAAGGCAAAATAATTCTTCATATACTACATCTCCGTTGAACATTTGTTATTATGGTGACTGACTATCATTAATAACTGTATGTGTCTAAATCAAGCTTGTAATAGAGGGTATATTTAGTGCAAACGTGGTTAGTTTACATAGCTGACCACTTCAAGAAGTAAGACAATACTTAAGAAAAACATTCTGTTTCAACCTCAAAAATCCAGTATTGTTAGAGCTCAAGCAACACAGATCCCTGCTAAACCTTTGCGCTGAGGGTTAGGTTAGTAAAAGGTTTACAGAGAAAGTCAAAAATATAAATTAACTAATTGATAAATAATGTTGGGAAATGATTTTGCTCCTTGATGAACACAAGAGACAAACATGCACTTGAAGATGAAGATAATCTTACAGAAAAATGTCTATGATCTAGCATGTGTCTATGAACTAGCTAGCCCATGTTGTTAATGTTAGCTTGCCAGCTAAAATGCTTTGGCTACTGTAACAAGAGTTTATTTAGCGATGCTACAGCATGTAGTAAAGTAAATGGATTGGATGGTTAACATTATTTGCACTGGCTGGTGTACTTTTATGATGAAAGTTAGCTTAAGCTAGGAAGCATGCTGAAAAGTCTGGTGCTCAGTGTGTTTAGCCACAAGTTATTTCACTTATGCTCGCTAGCTAGTTAGCCACACACGCGCAAGGAATATTGAAAATGTACTGAGAAAAAGGAAATGTTTCATTGGGTAAATAATAATTATACAATTGAATGCGTGCCAGGATAAAAATATAGGAAAATGAAATAAACAATGAAAAAAATAAGATAAATAGGAGTAAAATAAATTTGTTTTTTATGATAAATATTGACCAACTGGAGATCAAAAGGAGAGTATGCTTTATATTTTTTTTAACCCCTTTCTGATAATCTCACTTACAGTAGCAATCACTAATATATTTTTGACTTGTCTGATAAACCATTACTACATTTGTTAATTTTGGGGCTCCATTTCAATTAAAAGAGTCTTACATCTACTTAAGTGTTGTTGTACCTTTACGTACCATCCTTTACACACTTTCAACACAGAGAGAGAGTGTGTGCGTGTGTGAGTGTGTGTGTGTGTGTGTGTCGCAGCAGCCTGAACAGAAACAGCGGCTGGGAACTGGACTGTAGCACTGCAGCAGCATGTTGGGTCAACTGAAAACAAGCTGACTATTTGTATCGCTCAGTCATTTTATAATAGAAATAGTTTGACCTAGGGCAATGTAGGGAAACTATTAAAGAAACAAAAGACAGACTGATGCAAACCCCTAATCATTACAGTGTGTTACAATAAGGAAGTTATCTATCTACTTTTGTCAGCTACACATTCCTGAACGGTCAATGCGGCGCTGTTTGAAACCCTGGACCAAGCCAAATGTTATAACATACAACGTTAAAAAGGCCGACTCTGACCCAGTGGTCTAACCTGGTTTCTTTAAAACTTTTTTTCTTCCTCCCATCATTGCAGTGCTATACGCAATTGCTCACATCATTTGTACTCATTTCTCCTCACATTGTTCTTTTCTCTTTTGCCCTTTTCTGCTGCACTCCCTCCGTCTCATCTGCCCATCCTCCTGCTCTCTGCATTGTTGTCCGCATGGCTGCAGTCAGCCTGCATAGAGCTACAGACTCTGTTTCATCATCTCAATTTCACTTCCCCTTTAAAGGACTGACCTCACATAAAAACTACTATTTAAGGGAAAAAATACACACGCTGGGGGGTGGAGAGGGGTTGCCGAATGCGCGTGCACGTACACGTACGAGGATCTCCCTACGAGCACAGCAATACAGGAAATGATCCACCCCACCCCAGGGCTGACAGATAATTTCACTGTGTCATGAAGCCAGTCCCCGTGTGCAAGTCATTTCCTCTAAGGCATAATTCTCTGCTACAGCTGTGCTGCATTCGTCTGCAGCAAACATTTATTTTACACGTACATGCCTCATGGCAACTACATGTATGACCATGTATACAATGCATCTAATACATAATATGTTGGGTGTGTTTAGACACACGATTTACCAAAACATTTGCCAAAACATCTGCAACAGTAAGTACATAGCAGCAGTTGAAATCAACGTCCAACTGTTCTTGATCCATGCGTACACATTGCAGGTCCCTGATGTTTTCACGTTTCACTGCGGTCAGTTTTAAAAGATGAAGCTGCTGTGGTATCTTCATTACCGAAACACTGTGGTTGTGTCAAGCGAGAGAGGAAACAAGAGAAACAACTGCAATAACCATAGGTGACGCGCTGTTTCCACTTTTCTAAGTTTTTAATTCACTTTGTTCTTTGTGTTAGATTTTGTAGTGAGATTTCTTATTTCTTTTCAAAACGCATTTTTAGTTGATAACAAGAAAGGAGTCTCTTAAACATGTTACCACCATGCATCTTGACTGGCTGCTCTACAGCATCTAAGGGGCAGGAGATACAGCTCAGATATCATTTTCATAATACAACAGGCTTCTTATAAATCATGCATTTCGTGTAAAATGTATAATTTAAATCAGTAAACATGGAATTTTCATGTAGGTCTAAGCTTTTGCAACTAATGAATGCTTGTGTATTCATTACGAATTTCTTTATTGCGGTAATGATTTAAACACATGGTTTCTTAGCAACTTATGAGCCAATCTAAAACAAACCACAACAGCCTACTTAAAGTTCTAGTACGTACTTCCTGTCTCCCAGATGAGAAATTCTAAGTAAAGTCCTCGATGCAGTTGGTAGTAGCCAAGGAGAACACGGAGGTTTAAAAAACATGAATACTCTTCAGTAGAGGAAAAAGATCTTCCAAACATAGTCATACAGAGAAATACAGAGAGAGTTGTGTGGAGCTGACAGTCTTAATTAACTTTTTAACAACTCATGTAGCAATGGTTTGAACGGACGTTCATTCATATCAAAAAGGGTTGGGTTGGAAACCGGAGGGTCAGTGGTTCAAGTCCCCATACGGATTAAAGTAAGGTTGTGTACTGGTAGCTGGAGAGGTGCCAGTTCACCCCTTGGGCACTGCCAAAGTGCTCTTGAGCACTGAACCCCCAACTGCTCAGGGCGCCTTTCCGTGGGCAGCCCCCTCACTCTGACATCTCTCCATTTAGTGCATGTATAGGTACTGAGCATGTATGTGTGTAATTCAAGCATCTGTATACACTAGACCTACACTACAGAGTGTAAATTGTAATTATTAATTGTAATTAATAAAGTGTACATTATTTAAGGTTGCAGGCTAAACTATACTATATATATATATATATATATATATATATATATATATATATATATATATATATGACCATCTGCATGGCCGAGCTGATACGTCCGATGCAAATAAGTAAACCATGAGCCACGACATGTTTCAAGCATCTTGAAGTAAACCAACAGTGGCTGCAGTCACATGTGGAGCTCATGTACCCGAGGTGCGTCCGCTTTCCTGGTCCAGGCAATGGACAGAAACAATGCAATTACAAAGCAAATAAAGACCAAGAGTCGCTGAATAGCTCAGAAGTCTTAAGCGTTTTGTGAAGAAACGGTCACTGTTCATCATAAAGATCTATTAATAATCAATCATGTATACATACTTGGGGTGTCATGATTCAATTTGCGATTTAAACAAACAGGGACGCCAATGAGAGCCATTAGATGGATAGATAAAAGGGTACTTTACAAGGTGCAATTGAATGCACCATTAGCTTAACAAGATACACATAAATGCACCATGGAGTCAAATCCCAGATGGTTTGCCTTCCTTGTTTGTTTGTATAGTAAAGCAGCATAGCAGTTAGCTCTGTACCAAAGTGTTCAAAGCAGAAAGACGCTACGGCAGAGGGGGCTCAGTTTCACATATTTCCAACTTTGGACATGAAAAAAAAGATGACAAAATTCATCGTTGCCACAAGGATTACAAAGTAAACGCTTGGACTCACTGCAGGCATGTAGCAAACATTCCATATCTACAAAGTGGACATCTTGGTGACATATTATTCCTTTCTCTGTGATTTCTATATCTCCCATGTTAAACAAGATAAATCAAGTGTGGAGGAAGGATAAATAAATAAACACATGTTGCCCTGGTGATGGCAAGAGGCGCCGGTGGCTCTGCAGTGAAGTAGTGAAATGATGTTAGTGGATTGGACAAAATTTTTGTTTCTTTTGCAAATCAAACTGCACTTGAAAACTGCTTGGCTAACTTGGCTGGAGACACATAGGGAGAAGGCAGAGAAGTATCAGCTAGGCCTGTTTGTAGTGATGACATCTTTAGCTTTTAAAAATGGGCACAATTCCCGTTTAATATGTTTTATTTAAAAGCAGTAGCTGATATTTCAAGATCTCATGATCGGCAGAGACCCGGTACATCATACATAATAAGCAGTTTAGTGCATCGGAGTACCCATTATATACATACGGAGCTTCCATTAGTGTTACTGTGTAAAAAAAAGAAAAGAAAAATGCCAACAAGCCTCCAGAGGACATTTCTCAGCTACTCAGTCGAGGCAGCTATTTATAAATATTAAATAACTTACAAGTGTCTGGGGAAGTGTGACGCTGGATCATAATGCATCTGACATACACTATCTGGACCTGTCCCAGCCAAACACAGATCCTCCCTTCCTCGTCCAAAGCAACGTTGGCTTCACATGCATTAAAAGGGAAAGTTCTTTTGTAGCAATGAATCTAAATGATTACTAACGATGATGTCAGATCCTTTACCCAAGCTTTATAAACAGGGCAGATCGCTGTCCAACAGTACAGTAACGTCTTCCTGAGCTGATAGAAGTATTATCTGTCCAGTGAGGCTTATCAGTAGGAGTTGTTATGTGTCTATTAGATAGCGATTCAGCATTTTATCATTGCTATACTGTAATCCAGCAAATGGGTTATGGTTGGTTGCTTAGCAACTCCTGCAAAATACAAAGATGAGTTGAAGCTACATAGAAGCAGCAGGCAGGAGTTTTATAAGCACCCTGTTACAGCACATTCTATTCTTTTCCTTTTTATTTACCCGACTTGCTGTTGACATTACGGAGCTGTCGTTCTCCCTTCGCCTGCTTCCACTCTTTATCACCCTATAAAAAGCCACGTGGATCCACCACTCAGGAATGTGATGATATTAACCTGAAAGGAGCAAAACCAAGAGAGAAATAACCCAACTATTCAAAGCCACTCACATCACAAATTCTCCCTGCTCAATGCAATTATCTCC
>NC_045752.1:16430100-16439282 GCF_008692095.1 Etheostoma spectabile | reverse complement strand
CCCCCCCCCCCCCCTTAAAAAAAAAAAAAACAACCTTTTCCTCCCCTCAATCCCATCTCATCACTAGGCATGTGGAACAGAAAACGAAAACAAGCAGCACTGCTCTGGGCTTTAAAAGGATTGAGCAGAAAGTTAATGTTTTGATTAAATTCCAGCCGTTTTAAAAATAGTTGTGGGGATAAACGGTGGGCCGGGCAGAGTGAGGGGACCGTGCCAGGCAGGGCCCGTAAACCCTCCAAGAAAGACACGACGGCAGGAATCCTGCGGAGGCGCACAAATAGCAGAGCTAATGTCTCCACGGGGAATAACGAGAGTATGTCTTACTCTTGCTTTTGACAGATTTCTGTCTCATGCTCCTGTGCCCTGTGTATTTTTGGCACCCACGCTTTATTATAAAGTATACTGAGGAATGTGCCAGGAAACATATGTAGCAAAGGCATGACTGCATGTACATAAGGTCCTGCTGTATGTTAACTGTAAACATGGCTTTATGAAGGATCATAATGTTTCACTAAAAAAAATAAAAAAAATAAAAAAAACGGGTTTACGTTTCTTGCTGCAAACCAAATTGTTAGAGGTGAGAATCTCTTGGCACCACATGATTCAATTCAGAGGCCAACGATTTGATTCTAAACCCATTATCGATGCAACAATTTTTTCTTCATGTACATTTCCACAAGGAATTTTTAAAATATACAGTACATACATTAAACATGAGTTTAATACTCCGTTTGCTAATCACATCCTAGACAAAGCTTAGATTTTGACGTATATTTGTCACTCACAAGTTTTAATGAAATGTTTTGTCTGCTGGGTTTTTTATTTTGTAGTCATTCCATGCTTAAGTCTCAAACATGCTTGTGAAAGTCACCTTCTCTCTCAGTAGTCTTCCACGTCAGAGGCTCAGTCATGTTTAAAGGTGGAGAATTGGCTTCTTAGAACGTGAAACATTGTAAGATGAAATACGATGAAGTAGAACAACATATACACAAAATTTCTATTTTTCCTTTTGGGCATTTTTGTGTGTTTTTTCTGCACTCTTGTTTTCTGATTTGCACTTGACTGGAGACAGTAACTTTTAAATAAAAATCACCACGTTTAAAAAAAGAAAAAAAAGAAAAGAAGAATCGATCATTTTTCCCATCCCAACAAATTGTTGTTCAACCTTTATGTCCATGTTCTACTGAACAATCACAGCGGAGATGTGTAAATAAAAAAGGTGGTTTGACACAAACAAATTTATCATAAATTTGACCAAAACAAAGTTAAATAATGTTTGGAAACTGCAAAAGAAACACGTACAAGTTATGATTTACAATGATAATACGGGAATAGTATATGAAGATACATTTCCAGGTGTGATATAAGACCATAAAATCGTCAAGAAACCCCAATTTAAAAAAAAAAATGTGTAGCCAAAGTTGGCAAGAAGCAAAAATAAAACACAACTGGATAACTGGATCATTAAGCATTGAACACTTTGTGTTGTTCACTTGTATCACCGTATCTCAATTATCATTTCTTACCCTTGAACTGTTCATAATTATTAAGCCACAACCTTAGGAAACATGACATCATGACTTTGCGTAAACATACACGCAGACTTTCTTAAGCCATGTAGCGTGTTATCTGTACCCATTTGGAGCTATCCGCGTGTATGTCTATGCTGTATACAGCGGACGTAAACATAAACCCCACTTGCCGTGTTATTGCGAGAAGAAAGCGACTGTTGAGTTTGGAAAACGTGACACGTGGGTTGGGTTTAGCAAAAGAAGAACTGGGTTGGATTTAGTAGAAACACAAGTTCAGGAAACGTGACAAGTGGGACACAATCCCCGGTCTCTTGGGTGAAAGTCCTGTGTGTCACCTTTTCATACTACTCGCTACGGCGCAAAATGACATGCTATTGCAAGGTAATGTAAGTCAATGGAGGCCAAACTGCGTTGTTAAACACGCTAAAAATCAAGTATGAATCTTCATAACACGCCAATAATGGCATATGAATTGGCGTGTCATACTTGCGCCATTTTATGAGATCAGTAGACCGAGAGGGTTGGTAACCACTGGATTAATCTACTGACTATTTTTCCAGTTGATCGTTAGGTCTACAAAATGTCAGCAACTAGCACAGACTGGCCATCAAAAGTTGATGGCCAGCCCATGATGATATCTTAAAAATGTCTTCTTGTGTCCAAACAACAGTACAAACCCAAAGAAATTCTGTTTACTATCATATAAGAGTGAAAAAAAACAGGGCAACAAAATTATTATTATTATGTTGTGTTTTTGTCGCAGACCTCCTTATCTAAAGGCCGACTTACGGTTGAGCGTAGAATCAACGGCGGACCCCTACGGACCCCTCTGCGTCTAGAGACACTGTTTTTTCTTCAACAAATAGCCCAAAATGATTGTCTTGATAATGTCATGCATAAAACTTTTTCTGACCTGGACTCGGTCATGACTCAGACTCAAACCTTTTTGGACTCTGTCTTGTCTTGTCCTCAAACCTCTTTGGACTCGGTCATGACTTGGTCCTGGTCTTGGACTTGACCAAGGTGGTCTTGACAACAGCCCTGGTCTACTCACAGCCCTAAAACGACCTTAAAGCAGTAAAGAAACTTAGTTCCTCTGTCACTGAATAGCTTTAGTAACTTGCAATAAACGCCAGTAACATTAGACTGTTGATATTAAGCTGAGTATCAGTTTCAACTCTTAATTTGTGTATAAATATTTTTAGAATCGCCACAAACTATTTGAATTATAACCGTCAGCTTCAACACTAAAGCACGACTGGACTAGACTGCTCTACCACACACAAACAAACGCTGTTGTTTGGGTTTGTTGAGGGAAATGAAAGCTGTATGAACACACCGGCAACCCATAGCTCTAATGTGTTGTGCTGTTCTGTCGTTGCTGCGGGTTGCACAAAATGCAGTTTGTGTGTTGCTAAGATCAAGTGACGCGTTATGCGTGTACTTGTGAAAATGAACCCAAATGTGTCACCAGGAGTACCCTAGTCTGTGCATATGCATGTGTGCGTGCGTGAGAGAGAGTGTGTGTATGTGTGGAGGTTGGAGGTTGCGTTTCACCAGCAGGTTGTGATGGAATGATGGAGCGCTGTGGCCAGATGGATGGTTTATGTATTGTGCGTGGGAGACTCCTGTTCTCTTCTCACTCACACCCTCAAACTAAAAATACATTAAGACTCAGGTATCAAACGTTTTAACTCACAACAGGGTGAAGATTTTTGCACAAGCCAACAATGGAATTTAACAAGATTTGTGAATACAGCAACTGTCAATTGCAAGTGTGCTTTGCATAACTCTGTTCACGTCCCAGTCATCGGTGTGGAAAGGGAAAGTTCCTCAAAAGTCAAATCTTCCGTCAGAGCTGTAACATCCAAAAATTGTGCACAAAGACTAGAAAGGGGGCCGCCGTTTTATTTATCTGTATGTATCAGAAGCTGCATTGTGCACAGCCACATTATCTCAACCAAGGTCTTCATGTCTAGACAAGGAGATCCTCCAGATTAAGACAAATCTTAGGGTGTATACATTTCCTTTCACATGAGCAACATATACCGTCGCAAACACCTCAAGACACCACATTCCAGCTTTGCTTCTAGTCCAAATGTCAGATTACAAGAATGGATGAGATTCACAGCAGTTTATTTAAAGGTTCATCATACAACCAGAACTGAGTTGTAGCATAGTCATAATAGTAGCAATAACGTTTCTGGACATATCGCATACCCATTCAATTCTTCCTCATTTTTTGAATTCCTTCTCACATTCATGTAAGGTGGATCTTGAACCAGTTCATGTCTTGATTTATTTGTCCAAGGTATTATATAATGCGCTGTTAAGTATGTGTATATTTATTTGTGTGCGTCTCTGTGGGAGTGAGTATGGGTGTGTGTAAATGCTGGATTTTTGCTCAGTTTGTAATGCATGTTTTACAACAGGTTTAAAGCAAAAATAACACGGCTCAAGAGTCAGTCATTGTAATTTTTGTTCCAAATTCTTTACTTTTCAAGTCATTGTACCTGCCAGTAAGACGTTAGTTTAAGGTAAACTGTAAACAGCTGTCTGATGTATCACAGCAGCTGGAACATCGACAACAATGCAGCCCATTCAGTTGAAGTGCAGCCAGTGTCCCAGAGTTTTGTCTTTAAAATGTGATTTTCCACTAAGTATGGGAATTGATAAGCTTTTCTTGATACCAGTGCCATTACCAATTCAGCTTATCGGTCTGATTATTTGATTCCCTTATTAATTACTGACCAGTTCTCTGTGTAGAAAACAGTCGGCCCACACAGGTTTTCAACAACTGTTTTTATTATCTCTGAGTTTGGCTGTACCCTGAGGGATAGCCGTAGCTATAGCAACAGCCTGTCATTATCTAGAACGGATGAAATCAGAGAATATTTGTATGGCATTGGTTTTCATTTAGGTTTTCTTAGTCAAAGAAAATAAATCTGCTAAGCCCACCTGCGTT
Organism: Etheostoma spectabile; assembly: GCF_008692095.1. Taxonomy (NCBI): domain Eukaryota; kingdom Metazoa; phylum Chordata; class Actinopteri; order Perciformes; family Percidae; genus Etheostoma; species Etheostoma spectabile. Next base: position 16,434,785 of record NC_045752.1, on the reverse strand, counting down.
TGTTGCAAGTTTCCAGCAGCATAGACACATGAGTTAGACATCTTTGTTTTGCAATGCGCCATGTGCCACTAAAAAAAAGGTGTCTGCAGCGATAAAAGGAATTTATAAGCTCATAGGCTTACGATTACTATGGATCGCACAATTTGGAACCGATTCTCAACTGGAACCATTACCATCTATACCAATTCAAATGTACTTACATCAAAATGTTACATACATACATACAGTGTTAGGTTACTAACTTTGTATGATATTGCTAATAAATAAACAATATGCCACATAGCACCCTGTAAAACCACACAGAGTCACTTTTAATTTATTTAATTAATTAAGTTATATCTCGTTTAATCTGTACTGTCGTCACAGTGATTCCATATGAACAAACAATATTCATATAACCCTACATAAGTCACTCCTGCCCTTTGTACAATATAATCAAACAATATTTAGTTACCTTCAGACAGAGGCTGGTAGGAGGTTTCCACCATTTCTAGTCTTTGTGAAAAGCTAAGCTAACCGGCTGCTGGCTGTAGCTACATATTTACGTACAGACTGTGGTATCAAGCCTATCAACTCTTGGTGAGAAAGCAAATAAGCGTATTTTCAAACTGGAAAACTATTCCTATGAGAGAGGAAAAAAATTTGAAACTCAAATGACATTGTAAAGACAAAATATGAAAGTTAAATAGGAGTATTTGTAGATCAAACTGAAGCCCTGACACAAAACGTATCAAAAAGGTATCTAGAGAAACCTCTAGTGGACCATCTATGGCTTTAATACACAGGGAAAACCCTGATTAAGTTACTTAGTTCTGACCACTAAAAGAAGACCAGATGACACATAGCTGAAGTGAAGTGTAACATTTTAAAAACCGCTGAGGGCTTGCACACCCGGAAGACGCCATCCCGGGTCTTCTTCACTGAAGTGAAGCGAAAACCAAAAAAAGACTGCAGAGGCTCGGCAGTCTCATCAGAGGAGGTGTGGAGCAGAGAGACTGGCTTGTTTTGCAGGAAAAAAAAATTGGCTGGGGCCACCGTCCCCAGTGCCTTATAAGGCAGTGTTTCTATCCAGCTAGCACATTGAAGCCAGGACTGCTGCTGCTAGCCTAAGAGCAACTAAACTGCCCTCCAGAGACGGAGCAGACACTCAGGTTGACTATCAGGATAAAGACAATGTACAAGACACACAGGGGTTATCCCCACCTCCCTAAAGGGTTTATTAAAGGAAGAACTTTCAGTGTGGGAGGGGGGATGTCGGACAAGAAGATAAGAGAAATGGAAAAGACCAGAGAAGGTCAAGAAAAGGGAGACAGGGGATGTTAGATGAGAAAATTATTGATAAACATTAGGTTGGAAGTGAAAGGACAACATAGGAAGAAAGGAACAAACTGAGAATATGGGAATGGAAACAGATGAGAAACAAACAAGGGAAAGCAAAACTATATGCAAAACAAGCATTATATTATTAAATGTGTTGGTCACCTAATGCTGAGCAAGGAGAGGATCACACTGAATGAACAAAGAGACAGCCGGGGACTGTCCCCCCCCAAGACATGATCTGGAATACACCAGACAATCTTGTAGCTATCCATATCTCATAACGTTCACACTTAAGTGCTGTGCATTGTGCTGTGGCAGTACCAGGTCTGCAGCTGTGTCCCAAGGCATTGGATTGGAGCTACACTTAAAATACCTGCAGTGTGTTTAACAAGCTTGTGGGTGGGGGGGGGGGGGGGGGGGGGGGGGGGGGGGGGGGGGGGGGGGGGGCTGAGAGAGAAGCAGAGTCAGAGAGAATGAGATAAGGCTGAAAAGTGAACGGGGAAAGTGCAGTCATTCGCAGGGACTTTGAGCCCCATATATAGCTGCTAACTATTTACTCAATGAGGTCATTTCCTTTAGGACGACCAAAAGGCAATTTATGTGACTTGCAATCAAGTGTCCATGTTTTTTCTTTATCTCGAGAAATGTCCTTTCTTTTGCTTGCCCTCAACAATCCCTCCCTGCGCTTGGAGCTGCCAAGTAAGTCCAGCACTTCATCAGCAACAGTGTGCTGCCAAATAATGATCAGTGCACTTAGCACAGGGAGAAGGTTGCTGAGATGTGAGGTTATATTTGATTGAATGCTGATAGAGGCAATATAGTGATTAACAGTTTATATGACCAGTGTATGGCACCATTAAAGCATCATTCATGGGATTTTTGCTGATTTTACTCTGAGTACTTTCTGGAAGGTGTGAGTTAAGTGTTGATTACAAATGGCAAGATTGTTTACAGAGGACTCTCTCTTGCCTAATTGTAATGCCAGGGTACAATACTGTATATCCCAGCTCATAAAAAAAGGTCAGCCTTCTTTACAGGAAGGTCAGTGAGTTTACTTGACATATGCTGCAGATTCCTCACTGTCAGCTTTCTGTATCCTCAGGGTAGTCTGCCCTCTGTTCCCCGGCAAGTCCTAAATACATCTGACTAAGTTCAGAAAAGTACAAACCTGATTTACCAAGCTGCTTTTACAAAGCTGTTATTTTGGGGACTATAATAGTCAACAAAGCAGCTTCTTCTGATGTTTTTTTTTTGGCTATAGCTATGACACAATAGCAGGGGATGTGTGATTCATTGTTTACTGAATATACGCCTGTGAGCAATTATTAAGGCACTTCAATGATGCATGTTTTTATTCAACCTGAAAAAGGACATTTCTGAGCACTTCTGTGTGTTTGCACGAGTGTGTGTTGGAATCCCACCGTGAGCAGCAAAACTTCTTTATCCCTGAGACCGCTCCAGGGCTGCTAAAAATGGAAAACTGCAGCCTGTTCTCTCCTACGCATGCTTCCCACTCAACTTTTGTCTCAAACACTCAACACCTCTATCTTGCACGTTTGCCTGCAGGAAGTAGACACCACCAGTGTTCAAGCAAGTATTCTGCTAAATGTTTTAAGGGAATAGGGCGGGAATAGACCAGGAGTGTCTTAAGTAGTGTGGAGGGGGAACAGGGGAGGGCATGTACATGGGGCCCCAAGCTAGATGGGGCCCATTAAAAGGGGCGAGATGATGCTTTTTAAGATAGAACCGAGTGTGTTTGTCCTCTGTCAGATCCAGTTAGGGGGCCCAGAAATCCAAACATCACCACTAAAACGGATGTAACTTTACAGCTAAAGTGAATCCAGTGACACGGTGCTGGCTCTGAATTACAGTTAGAGGTGAGGGTTTGAGAATAATCTTTTCAGGTTCAGACATTGACCTAACATTTGTGACTCCAGCTTTCCCCGGTCCGAGCATTCAAGGCACTTTCCCTCAACTTCCGATTTGTTAGTTCCTGTGGACCATAACCATCACCAGAATTTATTTCGGGGGAAACAGAAGACGCTCTTTTCTATTTCAGCCTAACGTCATGATATACACTGGTTTAATGGGAGTATTTTTCCACTGCATTGTGCTACTTTAGGTCATCACAAAACTTGCCAAAAACAACTCTCAAGGGGTACACCACTTGTACTTCATCAGACCCAGTTAGTATGACAATATAAGTCTCAGTATGATTCCCATGCTGTGTGTAGATGGTAATCAATTTGCACTCCTGTAATACACAACTTTAACGTAACATGTAGAGATGGAATTTAAGGACAATTTACTGAGCTGGAGAGTTCAGGGCATGCAGTGTAGGGCTGCACGATACCAGGAAAATATGCAATATACGATGAAGTTGTATATCGCGATAACGATATTACTTGAGATAAATAAATTTAAAGTGTACTCAGTTGTGCATTTCTGCTGCTTTTAGTATTCTGCTTGATTCTACAAATCACTTGTTGAATTTAAAACAAATAAAAGGAAATCATTTCCAACATTCTTCTAATCGAACAAATCAAACGTTGAATTGAATAAAAAAAATGCAGCAGCACTTTAAAAACAAAAAACAATGACAGTTACACTTTAATGGGCAGTTTTCTGTAGATATGTTCTTTCAACTAACGCAAAACAATCCCTGAGCGTCTATTGCGATATGTTGCAGCCTTTTGCGGTGTGTATATTGCGCAAGTTGATATTGCGATGACGATAAAAAAAACAATACAATATATTGTGCAGCCTTAATGCAGTGGCAGGTAAAGGGTTACGTTTCATATATACAGTATTTATGCATATGAAAAGGAAATTGGATTGAGCATCTTATAAATTAGGGCTGCAAAAATAATCCCAATCGTATTGAAATCGCAACATGGACAGCTGCGATATTAAAATCGCAGGGGGGCGCAATATTTGTTAATGGCAAAATATGTGTCAAACCATTCTGAATTAACTCCCGGCCTACAAATTGTATCCCACAGACTAAAGAAAAAAAATATGTATTTGGTACAGATCTTTGCAAAACATCACACTATAATCATTTTAATGTCATTCAACATTAAAAATAAGAATTTCAATGAAATTGCCCCAAAACGATCATGCCCTCCAATATCGTAAATCATATCGCAATCGCAATATCAGTCAAAGATAATCGCAATTAGATATTTTCCTCATATCGTGCAGCCCTATTATCAATGTATCATTCCAAAGATATCTAGTCCTGTAATTTGGTTACTTTGGATTATTATTAAACAGTTCATATTTGGCTGGGAATCAAGCTGTAGCCTAATTGGACCATACTGGTTTCCTGAAGACCCTCTGACCAGATTCCTGAGTTTTGTCTA
>NC_045752.1:16427141-16430090 GCF_008692095.1 Etheostoma spectabile | reverse complement strand
GTCCAGAATAGGTGTGTAGATCTCGTGGGCAGTAGGACAATTCTGGTCTGGTGAGCCGAAAAGTTACCCAGGAAGGAGTTTTAGCCGGAAATATTAGTCTCCATAAAGACACCAAGAGGGACATTCTCCACTAGTTAATCCTAATCTGTAGACACGCTTCACAGCGCCCCAAACTGCACTGTCTGCACTCAGTCTCAACGTTTAATCAGGCCCATCTACAGTATATCCACCTTGAGACTCTTATTTAAGCAACTTTTTCGAAAAAGAAAAAGTGGGTATTATGGTAAGGTAGGCTACCTGATTTCAGGACAGAATGGAAATTGTAGCTACAGTTTCATTACCGGTGGAAATGAGAGAGAGAAAAAAATAGTCCTATGCAGCATCACAGTCTGTCTAATGTAAAAACAATGCTAACACTAGCAGGTTCCAATTTGAGAACAAAAAGAAGAAAAATAAAAAAAATATATGAATACGTAAATACGTTAACCGAGTGTGTTCCTAACGTGTCTAGCGAATCGGTGATCAGACAACATGGCATCATTAATAATCTATGAGGTGTATCCCACTTTACTTACCAGCAAACTTTCCAGGTTTATGGCAGATCTGGGTTCTCTGATCATGTCCTCCAGCTTTTTCAGCCGGGTTTCCATCCTCCTCTCTGCGCCGAGCGACATGGCTGCAACGTCGGTCGTTAAAAGTTGAGTAAAATATGTAGAGCTTTTCCAAACTGTTTCAAGTTTACATGCGAAACCTCTTTGTTCCTGGCTAATGGCCGTGGGCCTAGCGGAGCAGCCTTGGGCTCTCAGCCCACCCAAATCGCTTCCAACAGGAATAGTGTGCACAACGAAGAGAAAATATTCCCAAAGCGGAGACTCCCCGTGTCCCAAAACTTGACAAGTGAGCGGGCCTTCAGTTTGCTAGCTGTCTGGGTTTTCAGCTAATAAAGCTAACGTTACACTTGAATTATCCCTTCCCGTTAAGTGAAAGATGCATTTTCCAACTCGGCGATAAAGTTTGAATGTGGAGAGACCAGCAACAGGCGGCAGGCAGCAGGGCGTTTTCTCTCCTCCCCTTCCCTTTGGTTTTGGCCGCTTGGAAATGCTTTGGACTCGCTCTTTAGACACAATTCCGCTTCGTCTCACCCCATTCAACAATGTTTGAAGCCCGTTAGTGTTGTAGTTTATCCTCGGTGCTGCCACAAGTCATCTGAAGGGGCGATAATGTCTGTTCTCCCGCGCTGAATTTTTAATAAGCAGACACTCTCTTCCTGGATTTCTTCTCGCATTTTCGCGAGTGTCCTCCTTGTCTTATCCTTGTTATGGGCTTAGTTTAAAAAAAAAAAAATAAAGTAGTTTTACCAGTAGAGAAAAGTCCTCCAGCGGCTGGATTTTTTTCGCCGTACCCTCACCTCTACACACCAACACACACTGACTGAGTCTCTCCTCCCCCGGACATCAACATACGGAGAACTCATTTACCCATAATTCCCCTGTCCTCTCCTACTGCTCCTCTACCTTTGTATCTGTCATTAACGTGTTTATATCCCGTTTAAGTTATTTTAAAACGAATAATTAGCTGGTATCTAGACACGGACATATATTATAGTATCTTAAGTAGAACTTGATGACAGACAAACAGACACTTCTCTGATTGGCTGTTACTCCTACAACATTCCTACATTTCAAAATAAAGTTAATTTCAGTATATCAAGTGTTTGGAGATCCAGGTTCTTACCACCTTACCATCTTAGTAGATATTCCAGGCCCAAGGATGTCTGCAATATTGTCCCTACATACAACCTGCTCCATATGGTTGATACAACTGTGGTTATTATTATCAAATCAACAATAAACTATCCACCCTTAAGGGGTCTCGGGCAAAATAACGAATAGTTGATTTTATTTAGGTGACAATTTAAATAAACATTATCTCAGCATACAGAAAGTATGAGAGAGATAATTTAGTCGATTTCAATAAATAAATAAATAAATAGCACAGTGTGGGAGTTTGGGGTGTTGTCAGAAAAATGTGATGTAATCTGTTTTCACACAACAGAGGGAGCAGTTGGACCACAGATGCATCCCTTCACCTTGCTCCACCTTAAAGGTCATATAGCTCTGTTAAAATGAATTGTGGCATTTTTACAGAAATAACCGTTTTGCTGCTGTCCCTTTCATTGATGCAGTACAACAGTCATTCTAATGTACATGCAGCAATTTACAAGTTCTGTTCAATACACAGCTTGTGTGAGCTTGCTCTTTCCTGGGAAAATCCTGTATCGCCAACAGGAAGTGATGCATTTAAGATTTTCTTTATTTGGAACCATTGGTTAGTTTGCATGACTATGAGAACAGACACAGTCCTGAAACAGACAAACACACGAGCACCACCTACAGAAAAACAAACTTTAATAACAGAAAATCCAAGGAAAGCCCCTCATACATGGCAGTTTGTTTGACAGGTGATATCTCATCTGGGATATGTAGTGTGAAACAACACAGTGATGAACTTTGTGAGACACAATTTTAAAAGAAAACTGCAGTTTGTTTTCAGATGTTTTCATAGTAACCTTGTCTCATCACCATCAGTAAAGCAACATAATAGACGTTGCCTCTTGGTTATTTAAAGGGACAGCTGTGTGTATATTATAAGGAGTTGTCGGTCTAACACTGTCTCAATCTGTTAGTTTGTTTGTGTTATTGTGTGACTTTGGTGAAGCTAAACTGTTTGCATTAACCCTTGTGTTGTCTTCCCATTAAAATTGAAAATCAACACTTTTGTTGATGCTTTTTATTGTTTTTTTTTTACCTTTTTCTTATGCATATGTACCTTTTTTCAACCCTTATGATGCTTTTTTCAATATGAGTCACTTTTTTGACGTTTTCAACACTACGTAACACCAACTTATTACCTACAGTTTTACAGTTATTTTTGGAATTTATGGTCAAT
>NC_045752.1:16427034-16427131 GCF_008692095.1 Etheostoma spectabile | reverse complement strand
TATAGGAAATTATGCCTAATGTTTGAGTTAGAAAAGCAAAAATTAGGAATTATTTCGAACAAAATTAAAGGAATGGATGTTGATGGATAATCACAGA
>NC_045752.1:16426865-16427024 GCF_008692095.1 Etheostoma spectabile | reverse complement strand
TCAACTTTTACTCAATACTATTTCAAAACCACTTCAATGTTTGTTTTTTTCAAATCCTGTAAATTTGAATAAAACACACCAAAATTAATGAAAGTAGAGATTTGTACTTGCCAAAGAGCGATGTGTGGAATCAATCGTGTTATTTTGGGTAATTAAAAA
>NC_045752.1:16425798-16426855 GCF_008692095.1 Etheostoma spectabile | reverse complement strand
GATATAGGAAAACGGGTCAATTTGACCCGAGAAGTGCATGAAGGTAAAAAATAGATTACAATAAGCTGTTTATGTCAGAGATAAAAACACAATCACTCATTACTCCTGAGTGGGGTTGTCTCAGTGAATCTCTTGGCTGGGGATGCTACTGAGAAAGTGGAAAATATCACTCGATCTTGCAAATTTGATCGTGGAAAGCCAAAATCGTGATTTTAATTAAAATTTGATTAATTGTGCAACCCTAGTGTTAGCCATCAAAATAATAATTATACGCTCCTTACTAATACCTTAATGATAATACAGAACATGATTGACCACAAGAGGCTAGACTAACGTTTGAAATCACGTCACAGCACAAAGTAAATTGAATAATTTAATTGTGTTTATACACGTACGCCTTTCCATAGCAGCAATCAGAGGTGAGAGAAGGAAACAAATAACCCCTGCTGACTGTGCTTGTGTCGGAGAAAAGATCAGTCTGGTAAAAATATCAGTTTAAATTTGAACAGGTTTAAATGTGTGGATTTGAATAGCTCAATTCCCAATTATAATGCACTGATGATGTTGCTCTACACTTGTCTAGCAAAAGCATACTGTGTATCTGAATGTTTTATAGCCCGTTTTTACAGCAGACATTTTGACTTGTCACAGCAGGAAAACAACAGGTGTTCCTAATAACACTAACAAGGGCTGTCATATTCATGTGTCTGAGTAAGCCATGGCATGGCGTGACAGTGAGCCAGCATGCACAATACCAGGACCCTGAAACTGAGCCAACTAAATGAAATTCAGCCATTACTTATGTTATCATTCACACCTGTGCTTTTCCTACTGTCACATGTCAAAATGCCTTCCGTGAAAAAGGCCTATTGATGTATTAAGTACATTCAATGAGCCTTATTTAGAATTGATGAAAATGTAGAACCAATCAATAAATAATTCAATATTGACAAACAACTATTATGAATTCTAACAGCAATGTCTCATTAGTTATTTTTTATTATACTAAACATAGCTATAAGAAGATGTTCCTGATGATGATGATGATGATGATGAT
>NC_045752.1:16425028-16425788 GCF_008692095.1 Etheostoma spectabile | reverse complement strand
ATGATGATGATGATGATGATAATTTATTTTCCTGAAGTGCATGGTCCGTGAAAACACCCCGGTAAATGATTAAAATAAGTCCGGACTTTATATTATTTTGTTTGATATTTTCTGTAAGTCTGTTAGTCTGTCTGAAGTCAGGAACAGCTCAGCTCAGGCAAAAAAATGGCGATCATATCCCGCAGAGTCCCATCAGAGAAGACATGGGGGAACCTCCTACCCTAACTGAGGCCCACAATGCCATTAGGAATCTCAGGAACAACAAGGCCACTGGTCTTGATGGGATCCGCGCAGAGATTTTTAAAAGAAGGCACCACATCCACCATCTACTCGTCAAGATCTGGGAAAGGGAAGAGCTCCCCTCAGAACTGCGGGATGCCCAGATTGTTATCATAATCAAGAAGGGGACAAGGCTGAGTGAGGAGACAACAGTGGCATCTCGTTCTTGGCAACAACCGGCAAAGTCCTTGCTTGTGTCCTCACCAACCGCCTGTAGCCTACCACTATCTGAGGAGGTACTCCCTGAATCACAGTGCAGCTTCCGTCCATCCAGGTGAACAACTGACATGATTTTTTCTGCTCGCCAACTACAAGAAAAGTATCGGGAACAAGGACTGCCTCTGTACTTGGCCTTTATAGACTTGACAAAGGCGTTTGACTCCATAGATTGTCAGGCACTGTGGAGCATACTATCAAGGTATGTCATGGATTTCATGAGAAATACATCCGTGTACTGAGGCTACTGCATGACGGCATGTCA
>NC_045752.1:16424620-16425018 GCF_008692095.1 Etheostoma spectabile | reverse complement strand
TCAGCAACAGTGGCTCTGAACCTGGGCCATACACTGTAGAAACTGGGGTCAAACAGGGATGTATTATTGCACCCACCCTATTTGCCATCTTCATTGCAGCCATACACCTCACTGGCCAAGAGTTGCCACAGGGGATCCCAGTACTTTACAGGACTGACAGCAGGCTCTTCAACCTCTTCAACAGGTTCAAAGCAAAGAGCAAAGTCAAGATTACCACCACCATGGAGCTGCAAAATGCCAATGATAACATCAATGCAGCACACTCCCCTGAAGACCTCCAGGGCATCCTGAATGCCTTTGCCAAGGCATCCAGGGCCCTGGGGTTGGCCTTCAACATCAAGAGAATCCAGGTTCTGTATCAACTCCAGCCCATCATCAAAGTGGATAACACCACTCTG
>NC_045752.1:16424490-16424610 GCF_008692095.1 Etheostoma spectabile | reverse complement strand
ACCACTTCCCCTATCTTGGAAGCATTCTCTCTTCCAAAGCCGATATAGATTCTGAGGTTAACCATCGCCTGAGCTGTGTCAGTGGAGCCTACGCTAAACTCAGGACAAGAGTCTTTGATG
>NC_045752.1:16405035-16424480 GCF_008692095.1 Etheostoma spectabile | reverse complement strand
GAGGGCTCAAACCAAGCTCCTGGTTTTATGAGCTGTGATTCTTCCAACCCTACTGTATGGAGCGGAGTCTTGAACCACCTACAGCAGACCTTAGAACTCTGGAACTATTCCATCAAAGAGCCTTAAAAAATATATTGACAAACAACCGGGAAAACGTACACACTCCAGCATTCTGGAGGAATTCAATATGCCCAGTATCACTACCATCATAATGCAGCACCAACTCCAATGGATAAGCCATGTCATTCGTATGCCCAACAACCATCTCCCTGAGCAGATCCTGTACTCCCAGTTAAAAGAAGGACAGCAAGCCCCTGGTGGGCCAAAGAAACGCTTCAAGGACAATATTAAGACCAGCCTGAAAAAGTTTAATATCACGTCTGGCAACTGGGGGGGATCATGTGTTGAACATGAACTACTGGAGAAAAGAAGTGCACGAAGGTGCATCACACCACAAAACAGAACTCCGCCGTGCTGCAGGGGCAAAACGGCGAGAGAAAGGCTCCACCACTACGCACCACCTCAATCTTTCAATGTCTACAGTGCAGTTGAAGGATCACGGATTGGCCTTTAAAGCCACCTGAGGAGCCACCAACATGACGACCCAACAGAGAGGACATACTCATATAGTATAGTCATACTCGTCTTGAGTGACTGCCGAAGAAGAAGATAAGTGTCATATGTTGTTTTTAGGAATAGCTTATATTGTAATGTTTTCAATAATTTATTCCTCATACTTTGGCCAATGTATTTTGTGAGCAGGGTTCTGCAGTGCAATAATCTTTGAAAAATCTTCAAAAATGTTTTTGTTAAGATATTAAATGAACCTAACACCTAACACAGTCTAAAAAAAATGACCATAAAAGCTTCCCCCACACAGCTATTGTAATGGATACATTTGATTGTCTGTTCGATAAATTGTGTCCACTTCTTGTTTATATCTTCCCCCACAATGAAATCAACCCTTTCCCCTTAGATTCCTATGGGAGCCATAAGATGGAGCTAGAGACCATCGAATCCACAGTTCTCATCTGCAAAGCTCTGACCTAAAAGCCTAAGCAAATCCCTCCAGCTGTACACAACAACAAATGAGCATTTGTTAAAAAGGGTGTGTTGTTTCATTGACAGTAGGTATATATCTGAAATAATGTCTAATTGTTGCTATATCCTTCGCCCCAGTTGATAAAATGAAATTAATTTAAATATGTTGTGACCTTTTATCAGTCCCATTTATAATTCATTACTAACTAGCATCTGGGGGGCTAATTATCACTAACAACAATTAGTGAGCTCATTATTTAGTGCTGTTTTTATTTTCAATCCACTCCATCTTAGTCATCAATATTTCAATGGTATAACCAAAGCCTAAAGTTATGAATGATTCAATATTCTAAAATGGGGTTAAACACATGCTCACTTGTGCATTCATTATTAATAACAACAGTTTAGAGCATTTGTAGCCCATTGCCATTGAGTGCCTAAAACAGAGTCAAATACTAGGCCTAAAGGGCAATTCTGTAGATTCTGACTAATTCAATGTTTTCATAGCTTTCTTTTTATGATGCAGTTTTTCTTATATGAACAACACTCCTGTTAACTGTGGTGTTTTTTTTGTGTTTTTTTTTTTTACTTTTCACATTTCCTTCTTTTCATCAAAGTCAGTTTTTTTCCCACAGCCATCAGCACACTTAATAAACAAAAAAATAAGAAATCACTGCCATACCCCAATCCACTTGGCACTTACTGCACTTTAATACTTATATTTATTTATTTATTGCATTTGTATACCACTGAATGCCCTTTGCCTTGTGTTTTTATGTTGTTTTTAAAAAAAATGCTTTTAAAAAATGTGTTTTATGTTGGAATGCATCCCCTGAATGCCACAACTTATTTAGTTGCATTCCTATGCAAAGAAAATAAAGGCTTTCTGATTTCTGATCAGTGTTTATATTAAAGGTTTTACTGTTGAACAATTTGACTTCAAAATGCGATACCTTTGAAATTCCCATGCAACTTGTGAATTGTGCTTTTTTACAATTTTCCACAGATTCTAGGCAGTCCTCTGTCATGCTGGTATTATTTGATGAGGTGACTCATCGAGGCCAAATCTTCCAAAAACCGATGCTAAAAGATAGCTGGTAGTTTTAACAGTTTGATGTGATCTCTTACTGTACAAAGCTAATCCCTTTTGTGTGCAGGTTCCTTGTACATTGAAGAAGCAGATATGACCCGTCTGAAACAGAGTTGTGTGTGCCTCTTATTTATTTGTCTTCATGAGCAATTCACTGGATAAAACAAATACTGTTACAACACAAAAAAATATTATTTTCCAAAGCAATTTTGGCCACATGTTATGCACATGTTACAACGTCATAATAAAAAGACAGAAGATCATCTCCTCATATCACTGTTTTCTCCATTTTAATAATTAAAAAGAGCTGTTCACTGTTCCCCAGGCATTTTCATTGGAATAGAATGCTTAGGTCAAACCACCTTCATTTTTTTTAATTATTTGCAAATGCAAAACTTGTCAACAATAAATAATACTATAAAATGTACACAAAAAGATTGACAGTCCACCACAAGTTAAAACGTTGAACAGATTGGATGTTTAGGAACAAGGAAGTTGGGAGGAGGGTTTCTTCTTAGCAAAAATGTGACGGTCCATACAAGTTACAGAAAAAGCTGATCATCTATACATTGACACTAGCTAGATAACAAAGTTGTTGTTTCTGGTATATTTCATTTTGTACAAAGAAGGGAGATTCTTCTTTACAAGCGAGCATCATTGTCTTAACTGTAGAGATTATACAAGCAAGAGTTAAGGCAACTTCTCTGTTGTTTTTGAAAAGTAACATGAAGTCATGTCATGTTTTCTTTTGTCTGTGGACCACTCGTCTATAATAGGGTTGGAGTTAGTTGTCATTGCATAATTCAGGCTGTTGACCAGGCCTGTAGTCCATCATCAAAAAAGGAGTGCTGGAGATTTGTCACGAGTCTGTTTGCCATCACAAAGACTGATTCAGTGGTCCAGGATTTCCAGGTGAGAGTTAGGCTCTCATATCTTCAATATCTGTCTCAGACATGGACAGCATACCGGCAATGCCAACTTAACATGGTGCAGATTAGGGTCAGACATAACATGCACATTGGTCGTCTGTGTGTGTCTAGTGTGTAACAAGAGAATCAAGAGAAAACCAGACATTACAAAAGATTTTGATTAGTTCCTCAGCAAAAATCAAGCCCCCTTCACCTTTTAAATTAACATGAAATTTCTGGTATAGATAATGACTTGCTTAGAGAAATTCTGGGAGATCAGCCAGTAGGATTACAGTTGCACGTTTGGCTGGTGATTGCAAAAGAAGGGTCAGGAATAGATAACCAAAAAAATTAGAGTCCATTTGTCCTTTGGGGGAGCAAATTAAAAGGAAGAATCAACATTTTGGGAAATTCACTTTTGAAGCTACAAATGGCAGCTGGTTAGCTTAGCTTAGCATAAAGACTGGAAAACTGCAAGATATAATGTGTTAGGTAATAGGCTTTAAAGGTGCTGGTAGGCAGATGTTTTTAAACTTTGGACAAAGCTAGAAAAGCTTTACCTCTGTTTCCAGTCTTCATGCTAAGCTAAGCTAAGCGACATTTGGCAGAGGGGTAAAAATCCTTTCATTTAACTCAAAACATAGCTTAAGATACTGCATGTCAGGTACGACATAGATATTTTGTACTGGGGGGGCGGCGCTTGACGACAGCTCATGCAGAATCTAAATTTGAAAGGGTTCATCCTCTGATCAACATCAACGTCAACATCAACATCTGTACATTTTATGGCAATCTGCCCACATAGCCATTATTCATCTCCACACTGCTAGAATGATCAGTCTACAATGTCATATAACAATAACATTGACAATCTTTCTTTTCCTTCAAAAGGTCGGTCTTCCTTCCCTGAAAATGCTAGCAGCCTGTCAGCCTTAGTGCAGCGTATGCTAAAGCGTTAGCTTGTAGCAGTTAACAAAGGAGCTAACCAGGACACATGGATAATTTTAAAAAATAAAATAAAGAAAATGCTGTTCTCCTCACCTAACAGTTGAGTTGACCAACAGAATAGCCTTTCACCTTCTTTTTAACTGCATGATGCAGGCTCACTCACTAACAAATAGGAAACTGTAACCCGTCCTGCTTCAAAGGACAGGGCTGTATCAGTGGCTCAGATTTGTACAGGGTCGTAGGTGTTAGCTACCATTGAGGATACTAAAGCCATGTCCTCAGTATGATTTTGCAACCTGGGGGGACTAAACATTATAAAAACCTACAAACAGTGGGTATTTTATAACTTTGATGGCATTTACAGAAAGTATAATTGAACAGAAAAAAATACTAAATTAGGTTTGGAGGGCTCATGACCTCTAAAATCCTGGCCCTGTTTTTGTATGACTCCCATAGTACGGAAACTACAATGTCCAGTTTCTTGGTTACATCATTACTGGTTTCTGTTTTTTTCACTAGCAAGATCCCGGATGAGAAAACGTATAGGAGTAGGGGTGCAATTGCTCAATATCTATTCTTCAGACATCATCTTTAATTTCAGAAATGATGTGCTTCTGGGTATTTGTGAAAGAATTACAGAAAGGAATATCTCTACTAATGGAAAAATTCAGCAGAAGGTAGACAAGACATAAACAAGCAGCTTAAAAAGAGCATTTTCACTGCCTCTACTTGCAGAGAAATGAAGCGGGTGCAAGGAATTGCTTAAAGTGACACCAAAGCTGGGCCCTGGCTAGCAGCAAGCTAAGCCTAAATGCCTAACTAACAGGCAACAGATAGAGTTGCACACTGATTACTCTGAGTCAACACTCTGTAATCTCAACTGGGCTCTCTGCTTGCAACTCCCTCACACAAACACGTACACACAGTTACATGTACTATGTGCATTGAGCGTGAGACATGAGTATGTGTACTGTAGGTATGCTTGTGACATGTGAATATGTGTATGTGTATTGGACACAGAATGAATCACACGTTGTCTCACCATGACAGCAATAAAACAAAAGCTACAGGAAAAACAGTTATAGATAGGATGGGGATGCAAAGCAATGCACATGATTACACATGATTAAGGATCAGGTAATGTTGTTTTTGACATCCACTTGTGTTCTTCGGTATCTTTTTATTTATTTAAATAAGTGCTTGTATTTTGGCAACTATAAATTATCTGGTCAAATCTTCAGTTTGAAATCCTGTTTCCACTGAAAACTAGGTGACATGTTTTGTTTCAACACACCAGAATCCTTCAACATATGATAACACCTTGTCTCGCACTGGTACAATGTACCTCCTCCATAGGAGTGTAAACTAAATGCTGGCTCAGACGTTTAAGCTGTAGTGGAACTGGAACAGATCAAACTGGATGGGTGACAAAAAGCTGTACATATAGCATGCCACTGAATCAAGGACAATGTTGGCTTTAAATTTGACTTAAAACAAATAATTATTGGCAAAAAAAGTTGGCAGGACTGGTGGACAATCAAGAGGCAATGCTATATATATTTCTCAAATTATTTCCAAAATGAATATGTCTTTAGTGTTAATTGTAGAAAAACTGTAGTGTAAAGTTCCCTCCAGGTCCCAAAATGATTATTTATGAAGGAGCTGGCTTCCCTCTGCCCCCTCTAAATGCAGCGCAGTCAGTTTCGAACTAGCCCATTCCAGGAACATCACTGGTAATGTATTATAGAAAAGATTGAGTACTAGCCTGCGGTAGCAAGGACCCACTGCAGATTGGCAGAGTTTCTACATCGCCATGCCATCCCAGTTGTTTTGGAGGTGCAGTAAGCCTTGAACTCTTCTTTAACAGCAGTGAACCGATCACTGTTACTAGTATGGCTTACTGTTTAAGAACACAGACAGCATTCCAGTGGGTGTGAAAATGTCAATAGTATGAATGATTATCATGAAAGCTCTGTCTCCTTCTTGTGTAACAACTTGTTTTTCAATTTGATTCAAGAGCAAACAAATAGATGCTACTGGAAAATATGGCAGATATTGTATGATTCCACCAACACACTATTACTTGCAGGTGAAATTTAATATTGTTTTCTCCAGTTTGCTGATTAAGTAGGAATAATTGGTGATTTTATGTGCAAGGACCGTTTTCCAGCCTCTGATTGAAAAATCTCTTTAATTTGCCCCTTAGCTATATTGCATTACCTGTATTCATGCTTGTTCTGCTTCTTTTTCGCTACCATCCATCAGAATCACCCAGAACATTTTGTGGCAGGTTGGCAAGTACATTTTTGCTGGTTAGATAGAGCAGACTTTCGGCTATTTTTTCTCAGCTCTGTGGCTCTACGATCTAAACATGGAAAGATGGGGGGACCTCTAGCTCACCCGGTGAGCGTGTGCGCCCTCATATAGACTGCGGCCTTTGCAGTGGCCTGGGTTTGAATCCGACCTGCAGCCCTTCAAGTCATCCCCCATCTCTCTCCCACTTTTCCTGTCTATCCACTGTCACTCTGGAATAAGGGAATAAGCCCCAAAAAATGAATCTTTCAACTGCGAGAGATCAGTTTATACCTTAGTGACAAGTTGAGTGAAGAAAAATTATCACTTACTGGAGCAGAGATTTTTGTACCTGTGGTGTGCTACCAGGTTGGAGCATTTCATTGGTGGATGGAAATCTGTCTTTGGGGATCCTTCACCTATCACTCTGGTGCTTTCCATAGTAACAGACAGTATGGAGAACACTTGCTTTGATAGGGGAGGGTAGATCAGGTAGAAGGGGCAGTGTGGGCTGAGAGTCTCTAAGTGAGGAGAGAAGCAGCTGGGTAACGTCCTGCTGTTGCTGGGATATGCTGTCTGCAGTTCAAAGGTCAAGCAATCCTGCTGGCCACAACATCAAGTCCGTGGACGTTCAGTCCATCAGAGGGTCTGTCACATGGACAAAAGGAGTCCTGTCTGCTCTACTAGGATACACATCAATATGTTTGGTTGGACTCTCATCAGTCGTCGAAGGCGATTTGTGGTGCTGGTAGACTGGACGATGAATGAGAACAAGAAAAATGTGCATGTGTGTGTGTGTGTGTGTGCGGTGGTGTAGTTGGGAAGGGTTGGATTTGGAGGTATGGGGTGGACAAGTGAGATTCGTTGATGGCACTGTGGTCCTCAGAGCGTCCATCTGTAAAACAAGGTGGGAGGAGAATTAGATTGAGTCATACCCCCCCCCCGCCCACCCCCTCTCCTCCCCCCAAGGTTTGTTTTCGATGCATGAATCCAAGCAGGCAACCCCAACTCTCATTTCAAGGTGGGAGAATAAGGAATATTCAGTTCAGAGCAACAGGGCTCATACAAGAACCATTCAAGAACAGTTTTGGTTTTAAAACCACTACGGATCGAATTGGAGAAAAAAAATGTAGATTTTCAGCAGTGCTTCCTAGTTTTGGGTTTGTTCTCTTTGGTACATGCAATCAGTATCTGGTTGAGGACGCTTTTGGGTAAATAAAGAATTAAATATTCAGCGTCTGCTTCTCTGGTGGTATACATTTTACATAATGTTTAGATAATGCATAATGAATGCCTTGTGATATTGCAGATAAATAGAAAAAGGTGAAATACAGCAAACATATGTATCTATATTATCTATAATCAAAAATTGTGCAGCTTTAGGTATCTGAAGATTAGTGTACATTTTTTCTCAGCAGCTGGTTTCCGTTTAGCAGTACTAATGGTGCATGGGGCTTGATTTCCATCTTTTGTCGTTCTTAATTACTCTCTTTAGAGCACTCGCCTCATGTAACTACAACTTGAATTGGTCTTCAATTGCTCTTGATTACACTTTCATTTAATTAACAACTGGAGGAGTGCGTCATTAAATTTGGTATTAAAGTGTTGAATAAATCCTTTGACATGATAGACTTCACATTTCCATTCTGAAGCTCATAGAGGTGTAATCTGCCAGTCAAAGTAAAGCAACAAGTAATCATTCTGTAAAATGAGAGCAATGTGCCTCTTCCTGAGGAAATATATGTATGTTAAAAAATTGGAAATTGAATGTGTTGGCTAAACACATGCTCTATTAGGAAATGCATTAAAAATCAAAACAACAAAAAATGCACATGCGTGATGTCTAGGATGTTTTCAATTATTATATGTATAATGTATGTTATTTTAACGTAATTTACATCATCATGTTTCCTCCTGGTTCACTATACCTTTCAGAGGGTTAGAGTCAGTCCGTGCGAGTGTCGCTCCAATTAACATTCAAATCACACCACCTGCACACCGTCTGTCACAGTGGAGTTATGATACTTTTCAACATGCACTTACATTCACTGACATTCTTTTTTGCTACTAATTCACTTGCTTGTTTACTGTATGAGGGCACATGGTGTCTACCCTTGAATTAAACATCACATAGTGAAATTCTGATGATGGTGTTCAAACTTATTGTTTGCTCCACTGGACAAAACAATAAATAACCCTTTTGTCGGAATATCCACAATTTTTATATGACAACACTAAATATGAATAGTAAACAAGTCGTTAAAGAACATTTTGGAAGTAAAGGAGATAATTTCAAATGGTTTAAAGATACATGCTAGGTAGTAAGAGATATTTGAAACATCAAAACCGACTGATTATTTGCTGGACACCCCACTGTGAATTACAAAATGTCAATGAATAAAGAAGTCTGCGCGACTGAATAAAAGTGTTTGTGGGAGAACACCGGGGTGAACCCACCTCATTTGTTTTGATTGCGGATTCGCAGACACCTTCTCTTTAGCGGCGGCTCCAGCTCAGGACTCCCGTCTGCTGATAAAGGGGCACTGATGGAGCAGGACAGGATGGCTGTCTTGTCAGCGGCAGGCTTTGGCACAGGCTGGATGACCACACAGCCTCCGGTAGACAGCAGCGGCAGGGCATAGGCGTGCTCACCTTCCTCCATGTTGGAGTCAGGATCTGGCTTACCCTCCACTGTGTCTGTCTCGTCTTGCACTGAGCCCCGCTTCCCCGGCTCCCAATCTACAACTGAGCAATTGTTCTCTTTCAGTGCCTCATGCTCCAGCTCACCGTTGGCTGCCTGCTCCTCTGCTTCTCCTTCTCCTGCAACACTGTCTCCTCTTCGATCAGGGTAAGACTCAAAGGCAGGAGTGAGAAGGGAATGCCATCCTGTACCATTGACTATGACGTTACGTGGGGCAGCAGGGCTAGTTTGGAGGTGGGGCAGGGGTTGGGTCTGTCCTGTGCTGGGCAAGGGTGGTGGGGTATGGTTAGAGTTACAAGGATTTAGCTGGCTCACTGGAAGATCCTCATGGCAAGAAGAGCTGCTGTTGCTGGAGGGTGGGCCTGATGATTCCAGTGTGTTTAGGTGTGTGACCCCTTCCAGCTTCGTAGCACTGAGAAGGTCCTGTGAGAGGGCCCCTTTCCCCCCATTACGACTGCCCTTCCCTTCCCAAAAAAGCCCAGCAGCTGGTGAAGATCTTGATTCAGCCTCTGCCTCTATTTTGACCTGGACCCCAGGTAGCATCCTTTGAATTACCTGCTGTTGGCATGGCCTCTGGCCCACAGTTAGATCAATCACCCCATCCATCAGTCCAGGGCCGCTGGTTAGACACAGGTTGCCTGAATTATCCTCTGCCTTAACTGTCAAATCCACCAGCGATGTCCTGCTTCTCTGTGAGTGTCCAGGAGAGAGATGCTCTGCATCAGCTGGCTCTACTTTCTGCTCCCCTCTGTCACCACCAGAGGAACGTGGAGAGTGAGGTCCAGAAGCTGAAGCTTCGGATGACTCTGGAGCACTGCGGAAGGTGCCACTACTCTCTGGCTGGTCCCTGGATGTTTTGGGGCTGAAGGGAATTGGGATTGGAATAGGGATTGGGACTGGGAGGGGTACAATGACAGGATAAGGGACCAAGAGAGTTGGTGGGGGTACCAATGGGGCCAAGGACGCCATGCCAAAGTTCATCATTGGCGGCAGAGGAATGCGTCCATTGGGCATCATGTTGACTGGGGGGAAAGGGGGTAGGCCTGGCATGGGGAGACCATGGTGCATCATGCCAGGGTTGGGATTGGATGAGGGGTGGACATGTGGAGACAGCAGGGGCCTGTGCATGGGGCTTGACGCTGAACCCATGGTCCTAGGAGGAGGTGGTGGACCAATACCAGGGATGATAGGGTTTGACATGGGGCTATGGGGCCCCCCTGGGTGGGCAGAGGGTCGAAGATATGGTGGACGCATCTGCTGCATCATTTGATGCTCCATGAACAGTGGCAGGGGCATGGGTCCCCGGGGTGTCATCACCATGGGAGGGCTACCAGGAGGAACCCCGACAGGTGGATGCAAAGTGGGAACAGGCGGAGGGTGAAGTGTGGGGCTCTCGTGGGGTCTGGGTGTGGGGATCTTGGCTGAGGAGGAGGAGGAGGGGGAGCAGACGGCAGCAGTGTCCGAGGGTGGGGTGGCAGAAGAAGTGGAAGGGGCCAGTGCAGAGGTGTTGTTAGGCCCCCCTGGTGAAGGAGCTTTACGCCGGAAGTCTGTTAACGGCGTCCCCCAGGATTCAGGAGTAAGCAGCTGGACCCCTCCACCGCACTCCATCTTACCATCCCCACCAGCCCCATGTCCTGGGTTACACAATGCTCCAGGCAGTGCCGCCTGGGTCTCCTTGTAGAAAATGTCCATCTTATATTGATTCAGGCATTTGGCACTGCAGAACTGCAGCCTTCGCTCACCAGCACCAAAGTCCAGGTACTCCTTAGTGTGGCGTATATGTTTGCACCAGTCACACACCTGTAACAAAAAACACACACAGTACACACAATACATCAGCCCCTGTGACACGGCATACAAAAGAATTGTAATTGGTTTTACAACACAATCTCCTCTGAAGTACCCTGGTAAGCAGAAGCTCAGCCTCCAAACCATCTGGAGCTAAACACATTTAAAAAAGATTATTTTGAAGAAAACTGATGCTGTTTCTAAATACTTTTACAGATATGTCAAGAGCACTTAACACTTAATTTTCCAGTGTGCTTAAATGTGTGTGTGTGTGTATTTTTCTGTGTTTCTGTGCATATGTCTGAATCAATGTGTTTTCCTTACTGAGAGGTAAATGTGCACATGATGACATTCTGCTGCTAAGTGGTATTGAAGTGACTTTGTCTTTAACTTTGTGTCCTAACAAGAACTGCCCATTTACACCTTCTGTTGGTAATAAAAACACTCTCAGTCTCATTTAACCATAGATCCCTAGGAGACTGACACCCCAAGTACTACAAGACAATAAGATGATTTCCTTCAAATGTCCTCCCACAGTTGGTATTGAAGTGTGTGTCAACTAGTAGTAAAGCTAAGTCAGTTTAAATGCTAGAAAGATCTATTCTAGATTACATGAAAATATGCTGCTGCAAGTTTCAGCTATCAATCATGCACATCAGGTCACATCCCAAATCAGTAGTGATCTGGGAAGGCATTTACTTGATGTTTTACTTTAAATCTCTTCTTAGGCAATAAGTCAGTGTTGCAATAGCTTAATGCCAAAATGTTGTTATTTAAGATATGAAATATTATGCCATTTATGCATGTTCTAATGGAAAGTAACACAAATGCATGTTGCCTTAAAGTGTGTACTCTGCAAATAGGTTGTGTTGAAAACAGCTTAGTTTTTCAAGCATACAAAAGAGTTGCAAATTCAGAACAATGTTCAACAATGTTACACTGGCAAATCAGTTTATCCAGTCGCCTCAAAAGACCAGAATGCAATGCAGCCATCTTTTTTGTGATATACAATTTTTGTGATCTTGACAGAAACTTTAAGAGAAGTGTAACGCATGGAAAAGTGCTAGTATTATTATTCACTATTGTGCACCTGTGCAACAACTAACTATAATGTTTGGGCAAGGTGACACCTAACAACATACAATACAATACAATACAAATTTCTTCCTAAAAAATCGCAGCTGAACTTTAAACACCTCTGAAGCTTCACCCTTGACAATTATGAGAGTAGAGTATGAATGGCTTCATTTTTACATTTGTCTTCTATTTCTATGCTGCTATCTAGTCACATAACAGTAAATTGTCACTGTTCTTACTATGTTGTACTAATTAATCTTGTTTCACACTAATACAAATCAGAACAAAATCAGATCAATTATTTAATTTATAATAGGATAATAGGATGTATTTTACAAGTTCAGTCTCAAACTAAATTTCTTGTCATATGTTGTGCTGTAAAACGGGATCCTCTGATCCCTTCTGTATGCAGAGAGCAAACATGAGAAGGCTAAATTGAAAAGTTGTCTTTCTTGCTCACTGTGGTGGCAAAGATCCCAAAACACCCTGCTGCACTGTTTCATCACTGTAATACACCTTTGCAGCACAAAAAGTGCAAATTCTTCTTCGGTAAGAAAATGAATGTGACCCTAGTAGAGCAGATAGCAGTGGGCAAGCCCTGAACACGGCGTTACTCGTCAGGCCACACACAGCTCACTCTGTCAGCTCTGAAAGGAGTGGCAGGTCCTTGCTGGAGATAATTAAGGCATTAATCAGTTGTCAGACCCCTCAACGACATCCATCCATCACACAGACCCTTAAGCCCCCCTACTGAATGTTAATAAGTTTAGGGATGCAACCGGAAGGTGGATAAACTCCTTTTGCATGCAGCAACTTAGGTTTGTTTGGCAGGATCCTGTCTGGCAGCAGCTAAAAGACATTGGACTCATATGGGCTGTTTGGGCAGATGTACTGTGGCATTGGCCAGGATTTTAAAAAGAACAAGTACATAGCATGCTGTCCTGTATCTGCTACACGTGTGAAACATCAGGTTCTTTGCATATATTATGTGTTTTACATCAGATTGCCTGGCTCAAGGTGGATTGAATCAAGCAGAAGCATATTCCAAAAGGACAAAAGTTTTGAAAGATGTCCTCTGCATTTGTGATAAGTAATTATGCAGTGTCAGTCGGGTGGGATCACTTGCACAAATGCAATTCAGGAGGAATTTTGGACGCTAACACATGTACGGAGCTCGGGACAAGCGGCAGGAGAACATAAGGAACCACAGACTGGAGACTGGACTACAAAGGGACTGCTATGCTTAAACAGAACGCTGGTAGTGCTCACATGTCAGTCCCTTGAATTCTACACGTTTTAACTGCCCATTTAGTCCTGGCCAATTCAATGAGCCATAACTGAGAAAAATTCAAAAAGGTGCTCTCACAAGTTGAGTTTGATAATGGTAGGACTAAGATATTTTAAATAATAAATGTGCTGAAATTTTCCTCGACTCAGAAAGACAGATGGAGAGCACTTAACGACTTTCTGCACTGTGAGTGAAATTTCACTGCGCATTACGCTAATGGAGTTGTGCTTTCTCTCTCTCGCTCGTTCTCTCCCCACTACACAGATGTTTCCAGTTGAATGTAATTATGGTCATTTATTTCCATCGTGGCCAACGAACCAGCATTGGTGGTGCAGTGTAACCGTTTGCATTAAAACAATTATCGTGCTTCCAAAAAAGCGCAACCATCTCGGCAGAAGTCATGGTTTCTTCCTCCTCCCACCCTCTGGCCCAGTGACAAGGTCTGTGATATTTAAGAATCCCAAGATTAGACAACAGTTAGTTTTAGTGTATCATCAGTTTGAACGAACAAGTTAGGTGAGATGATGATGGGAGGCCATTCTCAGAGGTTAGGGGATTGGATGAAGAGTTTTACATTACTGTAGTCACGGAGATAAAGGGGCAGGGGCTGGACCAACATGTTGCACAGAAGGATGAGAATGCAGTAGGCAATGAAGCAGAGAAAGAGGTTGCCGATTTTAAAGAGAAAGCGGAAGAAGTAGATAATGAAGAGGCGCAAGAGAAGGCGGTTGCAGAGGGTTAAGAAGCTGGAGGGGTTCAGAGGGTGCAGCAGAGATTGTGAGGTTTCATGAGAAGCTGTAGTGCCTGAAGAGGTTTTATAGGTGGAATGAAGAGGTTTAAGCTGTAGACGTGCATAAAGGGAAAGTCTTGTATATCCCCCTGTTAAGGGCGATATGTGATTCTTTTGACACTTCTCAGATTGCTGCTATAATCACATTTTGCAAAACACAAGGATTAAACACATGAAAATGAACCAGGTGCTTGAAGTGAGCCAGTTGCTTGGTTTTAAGTTAAACTGACCGTCCAAACGATCTGCAGAAAAGTATCCACTCTTGACAGTTCAAGTCCACCAATGATGGCAAACAGAAACACTGTGCTTGTTGCACTGTTGATTCAGTCCAAAACCTAAATGATGTAGCAAGAGTCTGCCATCTTAAAGCACCTGGTCAATTGAAAACAGAAAACAGAATAAAGCTTCCACTAAAGTTTACACAAGAAAATTACGCTTTGGCAGTGTGTAACAGACCATCTGCAACATGTGGACTTGTTATTATGATCAGCCAAAATATCAGTTTACAGTGGCCTCATTTATTGGAATACCTATCATGATGGTTATAATTACCGGGCTTACATAAGTGGAAACATATCTGGTTCATATCCTTTCCCAGTGTTTTAAATTGGCTACACTGTGTACCTGATGTCATCATTAAAATCCTGAATGGAGCATGAAAAGTTTAAAGTGTAGATAAAAGCTAAAGAAGACCACAGCTATACTCCCTTAAAGGCCGCCCTTATCACAGCCAGCCATCACCATCAGTCATTATAGATGTGACATACAAAAGCCATTCTCACTTGGCCAGGTGAACCTCTATCACACTATATTTAACAGCACGCACAGTGAGTAAAATAACTCCAGCTGTAAGAATGATGAGACAGACCTGGTGGATTGTGTTTGAATGTCACTGCAGCAAGCTCTCTGAGACAAAATATGTCGGTTGGCATGTGGCTGTCTGGTACACTTTGGGAAATATGTTTATTTCCTTTCTTGCCGAGAGTTAGATGAGAAAATCAAGCTACAGCTAGCCTGTCCAAATGTAACTAAATCTGTTTACCAGCGTCCGTGCACACAAGACTTGTCATGTGTGCACTTTTTGTATGGAATAACAAACAAATGGGAAACCAGGGTTTGGTTTAAAGAAGTGGTATTAAACGTGAATGTTCTTTTAAAACTACATTTTGTTAGTGGTATATATAGTACAACTACATTGTCTTTTAGTTGTGATAAAGGGTCCAACAAACTGTTTTCTTTCACTAAATTATGAATGATCTATGTCAAACATATAACACCATTTACCTTAGTTTCCTGGTCTGATAACTCCTTCAAATCCCCAACACAAGTCACTGAATATGACGTAAAATGAAAAATGAGCAAAGCAAATGATTACGCGTGAAAAAGGTTATGAAAAGCTCAAACTTAAATGTGTGAAATCTTTATGTAAAACGTGAGTGCCGCTTGTGTGTTGTCTTATTTTTTGGGGCTGACCTGAGTCTGATGGTTGATGTCTAATTTTACACTTATGCCAGAACAAAAACCAGTCTATTGACATGTCAGGAAGAAATGAGTTAAAAAAATATACACTTTGAACAAAGAACAACATCAAAACATATTTGTGCAGTAGCCATCAAGCTTAAACTCTATCTGGTGTTAAATGGTTATGGTCCTTACAAGCACATCGCTGTTTGTCTTGAAGACAAGCCTGGGCGTGTCCTGAGTAAAGCTGTGCTGGGGTAATTTCCCACCGAGGCCATCGTCGTCTCTCGCCTGGGGGGGGAGAAATAATGGCTTCTTTTTACGAATGGACAAAATAAACAGGTGAACAGAGGCAACAAGGAAACTCATAAATGGAAAACAACACTGAGAAAGATGAACAGAAATGGTGACTGCAAAATGAGTGAACAGTCATAACACGATTCTCTGAAACAAAACTCTGTGTGTGTGTGTGTGTGTGTGTGTGTGTGTGTGTGTGTGTGTGTGTGTGTGTGTGTGTGTGTGTGTGTGTGCATGCATGTGCAAGGCTGAGGAGTCTGCAAGACATTTAGTTTCAATCCTGTCTCCTAAAAATTACGTTCCTTTGTGAAACAAAACTGCATTCTCAATTACATTTTGAGGGAAATGTATTTTGTTTGTTTTTGACTATGACAAATACGTTTCAAATCAAAGACTGCAAAGTGGGGGGAGGTCGAGGTGGATGGACAGGTCAAACAAACCCAGGAGACCGCTGTTTGTGACCTATGTGAAACCAGAAGTCAACGTTGACTTTTTTTAACTTACAGTACGTACTGTACACGATAAAAACTTATCTAACATACTTAATTTGTGTCACGTAAGCTACTTAATTTATGTGCGTAACTTGAGTTACGAAACAGACATAAGGTATTTATTTCAACGCCAACCACAATCTTTTCCTAACCTGAATCAAGTAGTTTGGTTTTAATTCACAACGTTAACACAATGTTTTAAAGGGTGACCGTTTCGCACGTCACGTGTCTGTGGCTGGTACGAGGATGTGTAGATTCTTGGAGAAAGTTTCTTTCCAAACATAATTGAGAATACTGTTTGGTTGTATGGTAATGGTATTTTTTTAGGATACAGGGTTGTTAGTTTCACATTCAAAGTGCTGCCTGCTACCACAGCAGTGTTCATTCAAACACCCATTTAATTCAGTTAAAAATGGAAAATAAAACACATTTAAAATACAAATTTAATTTAGAAATCACCCTACACTAACATGAAGAAGTTTAGCTACACGGAAGGTTCTGATATTTGTCAAAGATCTTTTAATACATATATTTGCAGAAGCACCAGCCTACAATGGTAAAGTGTACAAAACAGGAGCCATTAGTCAGTAACTCGTCAGTCATCCTTGTAGGCGTGTCTTGCATTGCCTCAATAAAGTCAATGGGAGATTAGATCCCGAATCTAAAGGCCCTGTACACCCTCACGGGCGGATGAGACTTTTGCTTATGTGAAATTTTGAAATATAAAGAACCTGATTTCACTACTTTAAAGCGCTTATATTATGCTCATTTCCTGTGTGTTGAGCTCTCTGTTTTAGCTACAGAGTGAGGCATCTCACTTTGGTTCCATCTTTTTTGGGAGTTGCACATGCGCAGTACCTAGGTAAAGACTATAAGGACTACTCAGAAGCAGAGTTTGAGGGCGTGCCACGCGAGCAGCTAGGTGAGCATTATAACACGCGTTTCAAGGTGATCTACGTTCATCACGGAAGTAAAGGCTGGACTAAAACAGAGCTGTTTGGAGCAGATGGTAAGTCCCTTAGAGGTGGACTTTGGGCTTTTTTCACTTTGGAAGCATGCTACATGCACAAATAAAGATATATAACACAATAAAGGAAAGGGAAAACACCAAAAAGCATAATATGAGCATTTTAACTTGTCACTGTAGGAAATGCACAGGTGTGTTACTAATACCTTTACCCATGGTTCTGTTATGTTCGGAATTTGGAAGTAAGAGGTGGTACGGTTTAAACGATATCAACCAAATGCAGCATTGTAAGTGAATTTGTTTGCACCTGTGTTTTTGTTACTGTGGCATGTCAAACTGTTTTTCAGGAAAAAAGCTGAAAAATAGTAAAGGAAAAAGAAAACCTCCTGCTAATCCTACTTGAGGGCCAATTTGTTCCACGACTTGTGCTAGCCTTTTATAGTCTCACCCATAGACATAACATTTACAATCTATGGTCACACCATACTGTATACATAGCCTAAATTACCCATTTTATTGTGTTATATACAGTGGATGTAGCAGTGTGTTCACAATAAAAACCAGCCATGATGACAGATGATGATGGCAGCCACGACACTGTGGTTATTTTCGCTAATGGTAAATATGGCTGATCTCAATTACGTTGTGATTCAAATTAAAGGTGGAGGTTCTTCTCCCCTAACAAAGCTAACTAAGCCAAGTGTATGCATGAATGAATGTGAACTAAAGCCATACCATTAACTAATGTTAATCAGATTCTTCATGCAGTTGTAATGGTGCATGTGATTTTTTTTTTTTTTTAAACATAGGACTTTTTGTCTTTGAACAATGTAAGAAGAGGTTAGGTAGCATTGCTGGCATGTTTTACGCTCTCACCAATAATTGCAATGGAAAAAGAAATGCACGTCCCACGTCTAACAACCCTTTAAATCAAGGACACATTGTTCATGCCATGGCTACGTCATAGAATATGTTGTGCAGAACCTTGTAAATTGATGGCAAATGTGAAAATAATACAATTTCAAATGAGTGTTTTAGTGACACTGTTGTTTTACACCATCTCGTTTAGGTTTTAGAAAACGACTGACTCAGTTAAAAATGCAGTACTTGGAGGTTGTCGGCTTGGAGATGAATGTAACATTGCTGAAAAAATGAAATACTGCGGTTGACATTACTTAATATTATTACAGTAGAACAGGGGAATCCCTACACTTAGTGATTCCTGACAAAAATGTGTTGCATGTTAGCAGTCAATATTTGACAGAATTTTACAGCAACATTATGTATTCTTGGAAATAACAGCTACATTAAACTAAGTAGTATATTTAATTTGCTGTATAGTACAGAACAGTAACTGTTATGGGTTTAATTCACCATGCTGTAGTATACCAATACACTCCTTTAAACATATATACCATCTGAAAATGAGCCACCTTCTCCTGCACTCTGTGAGTCATTCATTATGTACAGAGTGAAAGCCAAGGCAGTCAATGCTGTTATGCCAGGTGTGGGCAATTTTGTTACAAAGAAGTTATTGGAGAAGCGCTGTCTGGCACAATGCCAAATAGCTTCTCTGTGTTTTGTTATTAAATGAAATGCACTTTTATATAATATTGACCTCAGTGGGATATAATTGATTCATATTTTAGAGCCACAGGGCACTGAGCCACTGTTATCAGAAATGGAGATTCAACCTGCGTTATCCATGATCATTGTGCCGTTTTCAGCCCCTAAACTGACATTTTACACTGATCCTATGCCATTGACAGATGGGCCACTGGCCTGAGCAGCTCTCTTTCATATCATGTTACCTTTAAATTGCTCACTTGCAACTCTTGATCTGTTGCATATTGATGTATATTCTACATTTTTTGTCCAAAGACTAACTGAGTTTGCCTCTGCATCCATCTATTTCCCTCACCTCCAGTTAGGGTTTCCCATTCCATGCATGACGTAAGTCAAATACTGCTGTCTTGTGTCCCGTCATTTGTGCCGGAAAGGATACAGTGTAAGAATCTGAGATGTCCTCCACTGCCTTTTACAATGTAACAGGAGATTTTTAACTAGAGATTATGGAGGTCATGGTTATTTAGAAACTGTCAGTGCACTAAATAAACAGTAGGTGTAGGCGGACCCATTTCAGCTACTTTCTTTCCCCCTCACACACACATGCACACCATGTCTCCTCACAGACAAATCACACGGACACACTAAAAGACAAGTAAATGCACAGAAACATACATGAATCTGGGCAGGCATTTAGGGATACATACACACACACACAGACACACAGACACACAGACACA
>NC_045752.1:16404800-16405025 GCF_008692095.1 Etheostoma spectabile | reverse complement strand
ACACACACACACACACACACACACACACACACACACACACACTATTGTACTATTATTCTGTCTCCAGTTTGTTCTCTGACCCTCTGGCCCTGCGCCAGTTCATTTGCATATTGTACTAATGAGGTGTTGGCACTGTGAACGAGGCGTGAAGTGCACACAGGGACCCACACACAGATAAAGGAGATGTGATTACGATAGATGGATAGATAGATAGATAGATAGATA
>NC_045752.1:16403291-16404790 GCF_008692095.1 Etheostoma spectabile | reverse complement strand
TAGATAGATAGATAGATAGATAGATAGATCTACACTTTGCCTGAGCACACTGGGGAAATCCAGTTCTGTGCCAGTTGGGTTGTTCTTTTAAAGGTGCTTTTCCATTATTGGTGATCCATCATGCCAGCAAACTACAGCTGCCACCCAGCTGAAGTTCCTTATATGAACGACAGAGCAGGACATCGGTCACCTAGCTCCCCTCTGGCAACTCCATCGTCCTGAGGGGACGTCACACCAGCTGCCAATGTGCTAGCTTCCATCTGGGCATGGATACATGTCCAGGTGTGTGTGCTTGTCACCTGCCAAAAGAGCTGCATTTCCCAAAGAAAGATGCTCAAAGACAGGCTCTCCAAATCCAAAGACCAACACAGCTGAGCGCAGCTAGGGCTCATCCCAAATCCTGAAATGAAGGTGCAGTCCTGGCACTACGCATACGACAGGTGAAAAAACACAACCTTCCAACAAAAAAAACAAGTTTGTTTTTACTTTTTATGTTTGGAAAAAACATCCCAACACCAGTTCAATTCTGTTTGCAGTGCACTGTGGAGATTTTAACACACATGCACAGGAATAGTGCATGTGCACACAAAAAAATGGATTTTCCAGGGTTGTTTGGTAAGGGTAGTGCTAATTTTGGCGATTTAATAAGCATAAGTAAAAATTTCAAAGAACTGGAAAATAAGAACAAGGTAAGCACTTCAGTTCCTTAAATACAAATATTTAGCTGGTTTGTAGCTTTTGTTACAACAATAAATAGATATTTGGAGCATATTACTGGCTATCATCTATAATGTTGTTCTTTATTGCAGGAAGGGTAATTTCCCTGTACTAAATGTCATTTTTAAAGGTTGTAAAAATTGCTTTTTTTCAATATAAGTCAGTCTGCAATAAAAATCTTTGCATGTTGATTGTGAATTGCTGAAGTGTTCTTGGAGCTTCACAAGGTCGCAAAAAGTATTTCCTTGCTTAAAGTCATCATAAACACACAATACGAAATGTGCAATATGAGGCGTGCCTATAAATTCACAAATAAGGTACATTATTTACTGTATCTGAGTCTAGTTTATCACACCTACAAGTTTGGAAATAAACACAAAGAGATGTCAGTTCATGTGCGTGGCTTTGCTTATACAATTTCAACGCCTAGTTAGCCAGAGTTACTTTTATCTTTATTTAAGCTGAATGGCTGGCAGCTATGAGATAATCACCTTCCTCCCTGTGCCCTAAAGCTGTGTCAGGCAGGCCTCAAGTCTTCCTAGTCTGAGCTGCAATATGCAGACACATTACACACTTCACCACACACAAAACATTTCCACAAGCACATTTGTACATATACAAGACACAGTTACACACACATACACGCTCATACACCGTCTCCTCTCTTATTCATTTTGCGTGCATGCCCTCCCTGGCAGACGATGGAGATGCAAAGTAAATTGTGGAGTGTTCGGTAGCAAGGAGGCAACCACGGTGTGTGTGTGTGTGTGTGTGTGTGTGTG
>NC_045752.1:16393450-16403281 GCF_008692095.1 Etheostoma spectabile | reverse complement strand
TGTGCGTGTGCGTGTGCGTGTGTGCGCGCGTGTGTGTTTGAAGTGATGTGACATTTCTGGGCTGACATGAAGCGGCACTCTGCCCCCTCGTGCCTGGAGGGAGCTCCTGGGGAAAAACACTGATGGAGGTCTGGGGTCTCCTGGGGGGAATTTCATGGTGTGAACCAAACAACCCTGCGCTGCAGCAGAAACGACCCATAAACTGTCCTCGCTACCTGCATCATGCTCTTTTAAATATTGTGGAAACATGACATGGTTTATATGTTTATTGGCATGATGCAAAAAGATAATTATACTCTATGAATAATATGTGATCCTTACACACGCCACTTCTTTCTACTAGGATTTTAAATGAGTCCTCCCTCTAGCTGCTTTTCAACCACAACATACCAGCCTACAATCAACCAGGATTTTTTTCTTTAGAGTATTTCAAGCCCAGAAACTCCTGAACACAAACCAAACTGCAGAAAAAGCACATTGTTGGAACTATTGCAACAGCAACAAGCTACATTTCATCATAATCAATGTCACGGAAACAGACATGCACGCACCATTTAAGTTCCAACCCTAAATAACGTGGACGATATGTTTCATGTGTAAGGCTGACTGACTCAATGTGAAAGAAATGCCTCCTCTAACCTACACCTTTTTGCCGCCATGCTTCACACTCACAGAAGGTAATTCATCACTGCTAATTGCCTAACTTAATCTTGGCAGTGTGTCCAATGAGCATGCATGTTTATCGGTGTATGTGTGGGTGTAAGATAGCGGGACAAGCCGCACGGCTGCGTGTAAAAGCATTACAGTTTAGCAGCTTCTTCCTGCAGCTGAAAGCAAAACTCCGCCCTACATTTAAATTAATGGTTTTAATCCCCGAAACTGTTCACTATCATAGCTGTTGAACATGTCAATTCTCAGTGAACTTTCACTGTTGTTATACCACCTCGAAATGGCTTTTGCAGAGCACAAACCAGCAAAATACACACACCCTAAGTTGTAGCACATTAAAATAAGAAAAGAGCCAAGCTATGTGTCTGGTGTAATAATGGACAGTCAAAAAGTAAATGAAAGTGAGTATGCAGAGGGAGGAGATAGACAGAATAATTGAGTAGTACAAGCGGCGAGAAAGCTGCACCTTCCATACAAACTAATCCAGAAGCTTAAGGCGTACAGTAAACGGGCACATAAGTGATTAGCCACAGTTAAACTATCAATCATCTTTCGCCACACACAAACACACACTACATAATATAGAGTTATGCAGAGATGTGAGAAAGTAGCAACCATAGTCACCCTAAGAGGGGATTGGGTTTCATAGATGAGGCAGCTGAAGATATTTCATGCAACATAATGCCAGAGCTGTTGCCCGCCCCCTACATCCCCCCTCCTCCCTGGTCTCCTCTCCCCTATCCAAAGCACACGCAGATTTGAGATATTTCTTTTCAGCTCTGACAATCTATTTTTTTTTCAGCTGGAAGCTTGCAGGCCGTGTTGTTGTGGCCAACCTTGTGGGTGAATGAGAAAAGAAACATGTGGGTATCGCTTTCACAAATGGCCTGCATGACTGTGCGAGAGCCAGACAAAATATAGAATCTGAGCCGCTGTGGCAGAGCAGGCCTTTCCTGTATTTGTGATGTTTGAACATGTGCATTCTGCTGATGGATGAAGGAAACATCCAACATGGCTGACTGGCTTCTAACTGGATGTATGTTTGTCTATAAACTGCACAAAGGACCATCTCCAAGATTGATTTTCTGAGAAATCGTCTGGATTGCCTAATGTTGGTAACCGCACCTAATTTACGAACCTATTCATTTGGCCAATTTGATAGAACTGAAAAAACCTACAGTAGTTTAGTTGTGTGTGGTTTTTAGGGGTGGGGAAAATAATTGATTCTTAGATGCATGACAATTCTCATTATGTCTCGATGCAGATAAGTTAATAATTGTAAACTAAAGCATATGGTCAAAGTGGTTTGACATTCAAACTTTGCCAATTTTCATCTGGCTCTGTGTCACTGTTGTGCAATTAGTAAACACAGATG
This sequence comes from Etheostoma spectabile, assembly GCF_008692095.1. Lineage (NCBI taxonomy): Eukaryota > Metazoa > Chordata > Actinopteri > Perciformes > Percidae > Etheostoma > Etheostoma spectabile. Next base: position 16,401,237 of record NC_045752.1, on the reverse strand, counting down.
AACTGCGCCTACTGCCCTCCATGCCGCTGAAGTCCACTGAATGTCTCAAAACGGCGGAAAATCTGTGAGCTTTGCTAAAATGTGCATTCATGAATGCATTTTAACCAGTACGCTGGGCCAGCTCTGCATTAATCAGGGTAAGCTGCAGATCAGGAATCATCCACAGGTCAGGGTCTTATGATGGAGCACTACTGATCATGTATTTGTCATTTATTTATTTTTTTGTTTGAGTGTCTTGACTCTTACAGAAGAATTGTGGCCAATGGACCACCAATCAAATGTTTCTATTTTTCAAAATAACACCTCTAATGCAAGTTGTGTCTAACTAAACTAAAAGATAATAGAAGTAAATTCATCATATTATTGCATCAGTTACTGTAATGAACAAAGTGTGTTTAAAGTACCTGGACTGCTAATTTGAATCATACGATAATTAAACAATGAAAATACATTAATAAGGTATTTTGGAACTATTAGTTTTATAGTAAATGTTATGTTGCTTGATGCCCCCTGCTACTACTATCAATATAATTATTAGTCATATTTCTACTATTATTGTTGCTATTATTACTGCTATTATTTCTACTTTTAATATCTCTACTATTACTATTATAAGTCAAATCTCTATTTTTTTACTAGTTGACTGGCCTGCTGCATATTAGAACACATACGGTACAAGATTTTCTCTAAGACTGATCAAATCTAGCCTGTCACTTAGAAATTCAGACCTTTTTTCAACGGTATCTTGCATGAAGAGCTGTCGCCGCAGTGAGAGGACTTACTTTAAAATGTCTGTCAAAAGTCTAAGGCTAATCAAGAGGAGAGCACGGACTGTGAAGATTATTGCTGAATCTTTGTTTTTTTTCACTTACTTTCTCTCTCAGTGTACCTTAAATGCCACCTTATGAATTTTCGATATCTTCCAGCTCTACTATCCACAAATATGTCCGTCATAAAGTCAGGGCATAATGCAGAGTTGATGACATCATATTGGAACTAAACAAACTGTACTTTGCAGAATGTACTATATACTGTATAACGATGACGGTTCGAGGAAGGGAAATACATACATATGTTAAATGACTCTGTCTTGTATACTATCTTTATATGAATATGTTTAACTGGAGACAAAGGCCAATAGATTCATAGCAAAGTGCTTTCTTTGCATCTGCTTTACTTTCAATGTCGTGTTAAGCAGCCTCCCTGATTTCTGATTGATTCAGAGCTTCCTTGTCAACTTTGTTGTGTCAAATGGCATAGATTTGTATCTACTTTTTTCTGCCCTTCTCAGAAGCTCAGAGATCCAAATAAAAACAACAGTTGAAACGCTGCGTTTGAAATCGAATAGGAAGCTCTAAAGCTCTTGCAACTTTCTGTCACAGACCGTTCGCGTTCTCCCACGAGGTTTCAACATGTCAGGCTGTCCTTGTCATCACCAGGAGAAGACAGATCATTTGTCATCATTTCAACATTTAATACAATGACAACTAGAAACTTTCTATAAACGTAAATGAGCTAAAATGTTAAGGTAGAAAATGAAAAAACACATAGTATGAGCAACAGTACAGTAGACGCAAGGCTCAGCTTGATTCTCATGCTTTGGGAAAAAGTGTCAGAAAATAAAAAGAAATTGGATATCACTAACTGAAATGAACAGACATACTCTAAGTGCACCCCTACTTATTCCTGCTCCAGTGCAGTGCTTAAAAAGTGATTATGTTTAGATGAATAACTGACTTCAGGACAGACAAGCAGGAGAGTAAAACACGTCATACTCACAGTGTAATTCCTTATATATCCCAGCTTTGGTACAAGAGAGAAAGGAGATTGTTTAACTACAGTCATCGGGAATGAGAACACAATAACAACTTTGATATTTGCTGTCTTGCGTTGTATGCACCACAGTGACCTAGTCATTTTGGAGTTGATTGCCTAAAGGTATTTTTTGTAGTAAGCCCATGATTTATTTTCAGTGGTTTCTGGTTTTCAATTTATTATGTAGGCTACTATGCATTTTGTATTCAAGCCAAACCTGAAAAAGTAAAGAGAGAGATTTTTTGTTCAAATTACCTTTTGATGTCTTGATGTGAGAATTAAGCATTACACAGTGATTCCTGAAGCTACAACGAATAATCTCCTGCTCACAAGATTACATTTATTTTACCAAATGTCACGAAAGCTTCATTTAGCTCTGTCAGAAGCAGAATATAGCGTGTGTTTATAAAGAGCTAACCAGATGATGTCACATTTTCTGGCAGCCATATTAGAGGCTCCCTGCGCTGGTAAATGCTAGATGTGTACCCACTGAAAACGATTCAGGCGTAGGCTACTATGCATGCGTCAACACTTAAGTTAGCAGCTAGCTAACGTTAGCTGTGAAGGTCAAAGTAAGGGTTAGTTTAAGAGCTACATCTCGTTACTTATAAGGTTATAACTTACAAATTCAACTAACTGTCAGTGTCTTGACACCTGCACAGTAGCCTATGCCCGTGTTGTCGTTTTGTGGGTAGGGTCTAGCATCTACCCTCTGTTTATGCTCCAATACAGATACATTAATTGTATTTCTGAGCTTTCCTATTCCAACAGAATCTATTAAAAAGTGTTTATTTGTACTCATTTTACACATTAAAATGAACACTGCAAACTCAAATAACCAGAGTATCAAGTTAGCTAACCGTCAGTTTTACAAATCTGGTTGGCCCCTTAGATAAAGATAAGTATTAGCTACAGATATAGGTAGCTAGTAGTTGTCTGTTATCATTAGCATTGGTTGGTCTGCTAAATACTTTAGTCAGTTGTCTCCAAGTGACAAAAGTGTTTTTCTCTCCCTGAGATTAACTGAGAATACCTCTCAAGCTACAGTTTAGTCTCTGTTTAGCAGTGTTGTAGAAAGAAGTTTACAGTGTAAACTTGGAAATATTGGAACCTTATTGGGCCTTTGGCTTTTCTGCCCGGTATTGTGAACATTTTGTTAACATGAGTGTAATGTCTGAAAAAGCAAGTAGGGAATTGTTTCCCCTCCAAAAAATATTCCATTAAATTAATAAATGACAGTAAATTGGAAATAGCTCGGAAACTATAATGGCAAATTGAAACGAAGGAGTGTTGTTAGTGTGGTAGTTATGCAATGTATACACCATGCGTTAAGTTCTCGTGTTCAGTGCAACCTTGAGTACCACTTAACCAAACCAAAGTTTTATTTCCGACCCAAGTTCTTTTAGCTACCTAACTTAACACTAACTTTGCAGAAAATTGTTTACTTGCCAAAACTTGAAGAAATATTGTGCCATTTTGGGAAATATGCTTATTCATCAAGAAATTGTTACACCAAGTTACTCCCTGTAAACCACACATTTTTACACGGTTTTACATGACTGTTTACGTTGCGGCAAATGAGACATACTGTGTTGATTGTGAGCTTTAGCTTCACTACTGTACCAGTCTTTAAGCTAAGACGTGCTATTGGCCTCCTAACTCAAGCTGTTTACACACAGACATAAAAATGGAATAAATCTTTTCTTCTTTCAACGCTTGAAAAATAATGAATACGTACGTGTATTTCCCAAAATGTCAAACTATTCCTTTCAAATGCAAAAACATTTTCAGCTGATGAACACTATGACAATAGGATCATGTCCAATTCATGCTATTCTCGACGATCGTTCCCCACATTGTAACAATACACTGCACACTTACAAGTTTAGACTTATTTCATGCGTGTTTTAGGATTTTTTTAAACCATGCTGACAAGCTTATATTCTCCTCTGGGACTCACTGATGAACACATGTACTTGCAAGGAGATTTGGACATACTGTATCTGCAAAGCCTCTGAAAGATGTTGTATTAAAGTGTCCAGCAGGATTAGAAAGAAGGAATCTTACCTTGTTTCTCTTAAAGTAGGCTCTGCGGCAAGCGGCGAAGCACTTCTCACTGCAGAAGCTCTTCAACTCACTCCCCATGCTCAGAGAATAGCGTTTGACACCAACCTTCTGGCACCAGGCGCACATGATCTGCACATTGGATGCATCTTCATCTAGAAACAAACATTAATGAAAGTGAGTTAGGATGGAGCTGAGTGTATAATTTATTGGGGACAAACAACTGTTCTTTTCCCACATTATCTCTAAACCACAGACCATTATCCTGGACATTCATGCAATGTTCCATCAATGGTTAACCCAAAATATTTGTCAACTTAGGCCTTATATAAGTTTTTATTAAAGCGGCCATATAATGCTCATTTTCAGGTTCATATTTGTATTTTGAGCTTGTACCAGAACAAGTTTCATGGTTTCATTCGTGGTTTCATTTTCAAAAAAGACCACATTTTGGTTGTACTGCACATCCTCTTTTCACCCAGTGTGTTTGGGTTTCTGTTTTAGCTACAGAGTGAGACATCTCACTTTTATCTTTGTTGGGAGTTGCACACGTGCAGTAGCTAGGTAAGATGTAAGTAGTTGTAAGGAGTAGTAGATTATGGTGAATTAGTGTGTGTTGTAGCAGTGTTTTGCCATTAAGAACGAGCTACCACACTTGCGTTATCATGCTACGGTTAGCCACCTCGTCTCGGCTAGTGACGTAGATTGCAGATGCAGATTTTTAACAGCTCACCCGGAGACTGAAGGCAGGACACATTCAGAAATTGTTTTCATAATATGGGCACTTTAAAGCAGAGAATAATAACACATGCAACAACTAGATGTATGAAACACAACGAGCAAAATGCATTAACTCCACTGACTTAGCCCAGCTGCAGAGCTGGTTAAATCCACTCAAGACTCAAGCCACAAAACCACTGCAGGATTTATAATGTAGGCCTGCCATGGGTAAATGTAGCCAAAACGGATGAGCCGGGGACATGGGAAGATGTCTATTTGTGGCTGTGCTCTGTGGGTATTAGAACCTGAAGTGGACACAAGAATGTACTCTGATGATCCCGGAGATGACGGGTGTTTAGTCGGAAGGAGGTACTGACCGAAGGTGTGGTCTTTTTTAAATAATTGCATGTAATAATTACATGGTGTGTGTAACATAAATGTCACATGGGATGGGCGAGGTACATTTGTACATTTAAGTAAAAAGATGATTTAAAAAAGTATTTGTAAGACAATTTGGACCACTTTTCCCTGACTGACAAGTTATGCAACTCTGATCTGAACTGACCTGAAACTCCACCCATCCATTTACCACAAACTCTACATAGTTTAATTTTGTTTAATCGTTTTGCCTTGTATATCATGACATTATCATTCATGACAAAGGCACTGTGAGGGCAGAGAGTATAAGAAAGGACTAGAAATAACAGGCACAGTGAAACACATATTCACATCATATGCATAGAATGATCTCTTCCGTCTTAAAATTTATGGTTAGCCCCAACTCAATCTAGAGTTAATTTATAGTTGACCAAAACATATCCCTCCTTCAAAAGAATTTCATTTTCTCCACAAAAACGTTTGTAGGAAAAACATGATGTAATCCATGAAATGCTACAATAATGGCTTCAAAGCTAGTTCCTTGTTTTAACCTTTGATTTAGAGGTATGTGGGCAGTGTGGGCAACAAATGATTTTAACAGATCCTCAGTTACAGTGACATGCCTCTTGTTGGGTAAGCTGACTGCTGGTGATGAGCTGCAGGCTTTTAGTGCCGTCGCTGCTACTGTAAGAGAGAACCTCCGAGATTCCCTCCAGTATCTCCCAATTATCACATTATGACTATGCGGGTGTGAGGGTGAAAAAACGCGGCCCATTAGTCTTTCAGCCCCGCTCACCTCCTTATCGCACACAAGCCAGGCTTTTCACCTCTTGTTGAGCTTAATGGATATATGGGGCCATCAGATTTTAAGTAAAGACTAACTCACAATTAAGGATATAACTCCCAGAGGCCCTAAAGATAGCACAGTGGACCTAACATGCATATTTTATGTCTCTCCTCTGTGCTCTAGCTCATTCCTTTAGTCTCTCTGCCGTTTTGTGTCTATCTGGATTGCTGCCCACTGATAATAAAAAAACAAGACATTCTGGGCTGACTGGGTGGGTGGATCAGGGTTTGTACATTGCTTGGAATAATGTCTGTACCACAGTGTAATGAACAGGATCGAAGGCCAGCATCTTTTAAAAAATCTCAACATTTTCATACAAAGAGACATCTTGAGGTGGAGCTGTTTTTGCCTTCCCACGTCCTGGCATCTCATAACAAGCCCATCTCAAAACACTCACATCTGCATAAGGGGGGAAAAAAAACTCGCCAGTAATTATGCTGCCTCCATACTAAATGCCGCCATCATCCGATGGTACCTGCACCTCAAAAGGTCCTTTGTCAGTTTTTGTGGGGCACACGAACATGAATAATTCAGCATGTGTGAAGGTGGGGGTGGGAGGCGAGTTGAAGGGGTGTCGGCCGGGTGGTGTGTTGGTGCTAGGCTTTAAGTGGGACCACACCATCTGTTTCCCCGCCTAGGCAGGGCCAGCGGGGACTCCTCTTGGGCGATGCCAAGGTGGTGCGCTCCCTCCGCCGGGGCGTACCAGCCTCCTGTGCCACAGCAGACGCAAGGGATAATGAAGCGCTCTGTCTGGCCGAGGAACGCGGACATTTTCTCAGAGAGCTGATGGGGTTATATTGACACTTGGGCAGGTGGAGGAAAGCAAGGTGTACAGCAGGTAGCGAGCTCATTAGTCGCCTGCCCCTGCCTGATTTGGAGGCTTTAAGGCCATTGCAAACACAGAAAGTTTTTTAGTTTGGATAAACATTCAGTTTTCCTTCAGTTTCCCTGCTAAGTGCAGACGAATCAGCCAGTAGGCTACTGTACTTTCAATAAAATGAAATATTTTTGGAGGACAGCTGTGTGTTCTTCTAGTTAGGGTATTTGACTGGGGAAATGGCTGTGTGTGTGCTTCGTGGTTGGGCATTTGGGCGACTACATTCAAAATCTGCAATGGGCTGAAAATGACCTTGATCTTTTTGGAAATGTAAAATGTAGCCTTGTTCGAAACACACACATGGGTAAGCGTACAACTGTTGAAACGTTATGTACAGGCTCTGGAGGTGAGCTGGTTCGCCCAATTGAGTTCGTTTTGCTGTCAGGTATCATGTTTTCTTGACAAACAATGACTTAAACTACTTTTCTATCATCTCCTGTATGTGTCTTTCCAAAAAGGTGTCAGTGCTCCCTACCTGCAGAGGGCTTGATCAGTGGCGGGGGGATCATGGGGACTATGATGGGCAGGTTTCCATGTTCCTTGGTACTGGGCATGGAGGTGGACGGAGTGGTGGAGGACTCTGTGACTCCGTTCCTGGAGGCTGGCAAAGACTGGGAGCTGTTGGCTCGATCCGGAGAGGCTTCGCTGCTCTCTGTTGAAGCTGGGATTTTTGGCAACAAGTTTTCTAGAAAGCGGAAATTGAGCAAATTAAAATGTTACAGAACAACTGATGATATGTGGGAAATCCTGCCATACTGTGAGAGCCTAGTATGCCTAACATTTGACAAAAAGGGTCACTTTTTACCATACAAGGCACACTAATGTTTGGCTTGGAAAAGTTCATTTTTAAAGGTCCCATGACATGGTGCTCTTTGGATGCTTTTACATAGACCTTAGTGGTCCCCTAATAGCATATCTGAAGTCTCTTTCCCAAAATTCAGCCTTGGTGCAAAATTACAGCCACTAGAGCCAGTCCCACAATGAGCTTTCCTTAGTCTGTGCCTTTTCTGAGTCTGTAGCTTTTGAGGAGGAGAGAAGAGGAAGGTCGAGGTTGGGGGTGTGGCCTTGACCAACTGCCACTTTGCT
>NC_045752.1:16391300-16393440 GCF_008692095.1 Etheostoma spectabile | reverse complement strand
TTGAAATCCATGATGTCTCTCTCTCATAGGAAGGCCAAATTCTCTGGGTGGGCAAAGCAGAAAAAGGGGAGGTAACCTTGCCCCTTATGACCTCATAGGAAAAAGATTCCAGATCGGCCCATCTGAGCTTTTATTTTCTCAATAGCAAAGCAGGATACCCAGGGCTCGGTTTACATCTATCGCCATTTCTAGCCAAATAGGGGACCATAGACAGGCTGGGGGAACTCATATTAATGTTAAAAAACCTCATTAAGGGAAATTGTCATGCCATGGGACCTTTAAAGCACCTCAAACATTTCATTATCACACAATACTGCAGTGCAGAGCATATTAGCTGGTTTTCCAGCACACAACTTTTCTATTTTGGTTCAATCTCACCACTCTCATTAGCCCTGTTCTTGTTGAAGCAGACAGCTGTAAAACTGGATTGAACTGTACACTAACTGCCCAGCACTAAATGGCAGATTGATTAGCAACTAGCTGGTTAACATAGTGGAGCATTTAGCAGCTAATGAGTCAGATATTTCCCTCAGGGGTTTGTGAAAACCAAAACAAAGCTAGACGGAGAATGAATGTTGGGCTCAGATTTGTGAGGTGGAAACAAATGTGACTCCAAATGAATGCTTATATCGCTCTGTGTCTCCTGGATGAATATGTAGGCAACTGTTTGCTCAGCAAATCAACTTTATGGGATGTTTGCAGCTTGTTGCATTGCTCCCAATTGGCTAAAAAATAAATGAACACAGTTTCAAAGTTCAGAAAAACATTCTTAGTCATAATTGATTTTTAGTTTAACATTCAAAAACGTCAGGACTGGATGTGGCTTCACATAAGATTGACAGAACCGGTAACATTAGTTACTCTAATTGTATGGGAATGTGAAAATTCTAACCATTGATAAAAATAACAGACATACAGAAACCTCACAAATGTACTAACCTAACCTTGTAAAACTTTGGCAGGAAAAAAAGTGTCTTCATGTTCCCTTATTACTTGTTATTAGAAGCTGTTCCATAATTTAAGATTTAACAGGTGTCTTACTTACGTTACATACACAATCCATTCATAAGCATTTAATATTTTCACTCATTTATTTCTCTTTTAATGCAGTACACAATCTCATGGAGGACAATTAAGCAATTGTGAGTGATGACTGCCGGACCAACCAGGCAAGAAAGGCACGCACTTTAAAAAAAAAACCTTAATGGTGTGCTGTATGTTAGAGTTCCATACCTTTGAGGACAGAGATGTGCTGTGGCGTCTCCCCTATCTCCAGGTTGTCAGAGTCTCTCAGCTCCACCTTGTCATAGCCATACCAGCCCAGCAGCTCGTTCATGGTGTTCTCTGCAAAACTCTGCAACACAAACAGTATGCTGGTGAGCCTCAAGCCACAGGTCTTCATGCTTTAATGTAGAAAATATCATACTTCACTTGTAATTCCTGCAATATAAGAAGTGCTGATGATGAGCGTGATGATGAGAAGTGATGTTGTAAATAAAGAGAAAATAGAAGACAAATCAAGGGAGTTTTAAAGAAGCAAGCGCTACGACCGAGCATTTTAGACAGATGAAATATACAGGTATATCCAACAGACAGCATAAGAAAATGTAAACATGTTCTAGTAGAAACCCATAATACAAGTATGATTTTGAAAATGAGCATAATATGAAGGACTGTTAAGGACTGGCCCACTGTTGCTACTGATTATTAAAGAAATAGTGCAGAATCTTTTGAAATACGCTTAATTGCTTTCTGGCGGGGAGTTAGATGATTGATACTACTCTATGCTCAGTATCACTCTCATATCTGTACTCTACATATTAAGCTACAGCCAGCAGGTGATTGGGTTAGCTTAGCAAAAAGACTGGAAGCAGGGGGAAACAGTTAGCCTGGCTCTGATTAAAGTTTAAAGAAAACGCTAGCAGTGCTATATCTCACTTGTTGATACCGTACAAAAAACCCAAAGTGTAAAAAAGAACAAGACGCAGTTTTATCAGGGTTACTGTGCTGTTTCCACGGTTTCCAGTCTTTATTCTAAGCTAAGCTAATTGCCAGCTGGTTATAGCTTCATACAGTGGTGCTTATACGTTTACATGCCAACTTTCCATAAATCATCTCTCAATGCAAATCAAACCAGCTA
>NC_045752.1:16390979-16391290 GCF_008692095.1 Etheostoma spectabile | reverse complement strand
TGAAATCAAACCACGCCAATCTCTATGTATGGTAAAGGGTATGTGATGATATGGTGCTATTTTAAGGGAACTTTATCGGGATCCATAGTATCCTGATCCATGATATAACTGGCCTATAATAATAAAAATCTGCCTGCCTCTATGGGAATTTAACATAGAGGTCTGTATACTTATGCCCCCTGCATTTTAAGGAAGAACATTTATTTATTTATAATACATAATTCATTCACAAAGAAAATTGATGTCCCTAAAAGGTTGGATTTTTCTTTTTTTTTTTTATTAAGGCATTAAGATCTATTTACAAAAGATGA
>NC_045752.1:16376413-16390969 GCF_008692095.1 Etheostoma spectabile | reverse complement strand
TTTTTTATTCCTCTTTTTAGTCAACTTAAGCACGGGCATGTAAACTTATGAGCACCACTGTATTTAGCGTACAATTCATCGATGTGCTCATCTGACTCTCAGGTAAGAAAGGGAAAACATTTGTACATCCTAAAATGTTGAACTATTCCTGTAAGTTATTTTTAACATTTTGTTGGTTAAATATTAGAGTAGATGAGAAGATACACTACATTACTAATAACAACAGTGTATTTCCGTACTTTAATCTATCACAGTTAACAACCAATCACTACACAGCAAAAACATAAAATAAAAAAATGTGAGCAGGACAGTAAAGTGGCAACATTCACAAGCAGCACAGCAATGCAGAGTGGTATGCAGATAGTTAGTGCAGGTATGCAAAAATAAATACAACCCTATGCAGGTGAAACATAAAACTATTTCCTCCATAACAGCCTCTCACAACACAGTCAATAAACACTGTACTTAAAACAAAACCATAACCCCCCTAATGTATACAAACCCATTATCACCGTACACCTCTCAGCTGGAATATTCCCAGAAGCGTCTGTTTACTGAACCCTAAACTATGGTAAATGGTTCAGGTATCAAATGACTCTAAAACATAGATGAAAATGTTCTTTCTGGAAACAACCTAATAGCAGCAACTGAGGATGAATCTGCTATAATTATTTGGCCTATGCGATATAACATCACAGGTCACTGAACTATATGCTATGCGAACACTGGATAATTTTTGGGGGCATTTTATGCCTTTATGTATAGGGAACAACTGAAGATGTGAAAGGGGAGAGAGAAGGGGAATGACATGCAGCAAAGCATGCCACAGTTTGGAATTGAACCTGTGGCCTTTGCGTCCAGGAGTAAACCTCTATATGTGGGCGCGCGCTCTTCCAGGTGAGCAACCCAGGCACCCTAAAATATTCTTTTCATGAAAAACACATCCAGCTCCAATTTTTACCAAATTAGCCTGAGGTAAGGAACGTGCCTGTCAGTTAGCACGCAACACTTATACTGTACAGTCTGTTGCCACGGAGATGACCCGCCTTGACTTAGACTAGACTTAGACTTCTCTTTATTGATCCTTTAGGGACAACTCCTGCAAGGGAATTGAAATTGAAATTTCCAGCAGCCATTTTCAGCAGCTTACAAAAAAGGTTTAAAAATACAGTGCAGATTTGTGTGCCTGCTCAAGATCAACTTGACAAGACTCGAGTCAGTTCATTGTTTAATAGCCAGTCCCACTTTACACTGTACATTATCTTATCATGGCGACAGCCGACACTCATCAGTCATTACATCAAGCAGTTAAATGTCAATAACAGACAGCTCCTGTCGATATGTCAGAGCCAGAGTGATCATGTTGGAGTGGTTGAGTGCCACCCAGCACATCTGACTCTTAGCTGATCTACATTTAACAGCAAAATTAGACACACACATCCACAGAAGAGAAGAGAGTATCTGCATCTGTTTTCTTCAAACCGTTGCTCATTCTGAGAGCAAAAGGGGGAAAAGCTTATTCAGATTGTGGCCTAATCTGCCTCCACTGTAGATTATTTGTAAAGCAAAAATGTTAGTGTATAAGCCATCCCTGTTGCCTTTTCATCTGTAATATAGCAGGAAATTAAGGCTGATTTATTAGAGAACATTGCTATCTCAGAAGGATGTCAAATTTGGCAGAAAGAAAGCTGGAAGACATGACATATGTAATAGACTTAGAATCCATTTTAACTTTACAGGTGCACCGTACAGCTTCACATGTTGGGCAGTACACATTTAAAAAAAAAAAAAAACTAGGTGTGAAGTGCCTTCAGCAAGTTAAGTTCATGTCTTTCAACCAGGCCAATCTTCGATATTTTAAACCAAAAAGATGAGAGAGAGAAAAAAAACTCTAACTTGAGTGCATATTTCTCTGGAGAGTGAACACTCACTGCTGGAGGTTGAACTGAAGCATTGATTTGGGATTTCCTTTGGGTGGAAAAGTGACTGTGTCTGAAACCAGAATTTAAATTGGGCAAATAAAATGAAACTACAAGGTCTCAGCCGAGATGGATATGATGTATACCTATGCAGCTCTAAATAATAAATAAAACAAATGTCTAGAATGGATTATCATGCACTATCGTCCACTGACTCAATCACTTGATACAAACTTAATTAACAAAGCACCCACATGGGTCGAGTCAATGACAGGTGAAGTCAAAGATCTATGCGAGAAACACCATGCATGAAAGTTTCAATGCAGTCCACGCAAAACACTTGAGTATGAACATCTGGAACTCTGAGTATCTGCGTCAAACAATGAAAGGCTTTGAAGGGATTATTTACAGGATTTAAAGTCTAATCTGAACACTTACAATCTCAATTTTTTTGTCAAAGAGACTTAAAAAAATAAATAATGCTGGTTTAAGTAGTGAAGGCTGTTAATGAGGACAGCTCATGCTTGCCAATGTAACAGCACTTGTGCTTGAAGAATGCTGAGTGACAGCAGTGCTCACTCTGCCTGAAGGTTCCTGGAAGTCAGATTTAGTACCACTTTCTGAGCAGAGCTCAAGTTAGGTCTTGACAGCAACATGCAAAATCGTGTTTACATCCATGGAGACATCATTGTTTCCATGGCGTTTTGAATCCCCTTAAAAGGGAGCAAAATATGTAGTCATGTGTTTAGTCATACTTGTATTTTAGGTTTCTACCAGAACATGTTTACATTTACTCATATTGTCTGTGTAAATATACCTGTATTAACCCCCTGTCTAAAACGCTCAATGTTACAGTCTGTCTCTTTAAGTCCCCCTTCCGAAAAAGCCAAGTCTGCTCTGATTGGTCAGCATTTGCGGGTCTTCCACATCTGCGCTCCAGGCATCTCTGCACCGGCATTGCAGCCGGGGAGGTACTGTAACGGCACTGTAGCGGCACTTTCTACATTCATACTGCATATACATATATCTACTGTATATTTATGGTATCTCGTTTAAAGGAAAAATTTTTGAAAAAGACTGTGGGCATTTCTGTGTGGCCTGAGCGTTTTGATTTCACAGTATTTATATAGCAGCTTGGCCTGCTTTATGATAAAAAAGACAAGGATATCTCACTTTTTACAAAATGGGACCTTTAAGTTTTAAGAAAAATGGTCAATACATTTCTTGATTTAAACTGTGGGGGCAATTTACTTCCTGTCCATTCAGTGTGGCATTTGCATGTTTTCTTTGTATTCACAAGGGTTTCCTTTCAAATTTCACATACACGCAGGCCAGATGAACTGGATGCAGTAAATAGGATACAGGTGCAAATGCAAGTGGTGTTTTCCAAGCCTTACACGCATTGGATTGCACACAATTCTTTAAAAAATTTAATGAGTTAAAGGACATGTATGATATCTAAATTGAGAGTTCTCTAGAGTGATCACTCCTGCAGTGGTATATCCTTGAAATTCCACTTCTGGGATTGCTCCATTGGTGCTTGAAAATCCACTGGATTTCACTCATCCGTTGCCTTGGGTTTCCTTTGTGTTTGCATTTTAAACTCCGGTCAATTTATGAGGACTATGGTTACCTTTTCTCAGATCTCTGAAAGGTAAATACAGACAGCTAGCTAGACTATCTGTCCAATCTGAGTTACCGGTTGTATGACTAAAACAACTTTGAAACGTACACATTCCACCAAAACAAGTACCTTCCGAGCCTATTTTGCAGGTGCACTGCAGCTTTTCACCGGTGCTAAGCTTAGCACCGGCCAAAACGATTGACCCTCCTCCAGTGTGCTTTGGAGGAGGGTCTGGCAAAGCAAGACTGCAACTAGCCCAACTGCTCGGATAAAAACTTCCTGCTATTGAGGAAATGAGTTGGAGCATAACCCGAGCTGAATGTACTCCTGAAAAAAACGGATGTAGCTGTAAATTAGCCACATCACGGAGACAAAAACACAGTATATCTCTGTGTCTCCCTTTCCGTCCTACCATCCTGTCCTCTGTGTCACCTTACTACTTTGAGAAAGTGGGTCTAATATTAAGAGTGGAATCTAATCCTGGTTGGCGGCTCATCAAAGCAGCAGCACCACCAACTTTGGCTCTGGGTGAGCTGGGGAGGAAGAGGCGTTAGAGGCACAGAGACAGCTACAGATGTCTATATGTCACACTGGATGCATAGCCTTTTTTGTTGGTTTAACACAGATAAAATCTCTTTTTTTTATCAGCTTTTATTCATCCCAAAGTCTAGCCTCTTGCAAAACAGATCAACTGGAAGTGCAGTTTGTGTTTCAAGCTGCCGTACTAAGATTTTTATGTATCAAGAAAGAAAAGCTTCTTTTTTTTAAGGCAACATTTGCTCAAATGCATGGCCCTGGGATGGTGACTTCAGTTGGTCTGTTTATCTGTCCTAATTATGTTGCTGACATTTGGTTCTTTGCCATCATCAAGACAAAACTTCCCCTTGACCAAAGTTTTGATTCATGACAGTGTTATCTCAAAAACCAAAAGGCAGGAGCTCCCTGAGATTTGTTGGGGGTATTCATGGTCGACAGATAATGAATGTAAATCTCAATGTTTTGATGATTTCCACAACTTTTTTTTTAATAGAACCAACATCAGAACAAAACTGCCACTTGTAAACAATAAATGTACAAATCTAGTAGACATATTGCCATCACTCATTAATGCTGCCAAGGGGACAAATCCTTTTCCATTTTGGACAAACAAGAGCTTTGTTCTCGTGCCACCATCAGACTAACATATCAATCTATGAAATGCACTGACCATGCACATCCGTTTCTCCGAGTAGAAACTCCTTTAATATCCATGAGAGTTTGATCTTTCCTGTGACATAAACCTCCAGGAATAGCAAAATCACTGTATAGGTTCATCCACTGGTACTGTGGGGTGTAATGAATATTGCAGCCTTTAGGGCCCATAGCAGGCTTTACACATGAGGTCTGGTTATGGAAGTGAACTGATTGAATAAATAATAATGACACAACTGATTACTTGCAAATCAATGCGTCGGTCAAGTAATCACACATTATTAAAAGCTGTTTTTAAAGCGGTATTCTTCCTAATATTGTTGTACCTGCTGTCTAACGTGTCCATGTGTATAAGATGCCTAGTATGTTTTGTATGAGCATTACTTTGTACATTTCTTTTAACACCTTTTGATGATTTCTTTGTTTTCTTTTTACCTTTGGGCAAGCTAATAAACTAGACTAATAGAAGCTTAATTATCCCTTTGGTAGATGGAGGCATAGCTAGAGACAGCATCATATTATGTCAGAGGTTTTAAATCAACTTCATGGACACTTTGAGCACCTGTGCTGTTGAATTGTATCTCGATGTGTTGAAAAGTGTTTCTAACATTTAAACCACCCCCATGTGTCATTATTGGATTGCACTAGCTTGGTGCACTTTATAAACTGACATCTCAATGAACACAGTGTGTGATCTTTTATGATTATTGTGTACAATTAAAGCTATTTGTGCCATTATCTTTGAAATTGCTCTGCCTCTGCTGATGCATTTTGGTGCACTGTGGGTTATACCTCTGATATGATGATGATATTTTGGTGCATTCACAAAGAAAAAATCTTTAGCGGAAAAATACTCACTTTGCCCTTGTTATCATCGGCCAGAAACACAGTCAAAGACAAGATGGTGGTCTCACAGAGCCATTGCATGATAATTAGAGACGCACTCAAGATATTTTCATGACAGATTCACAAGCTGCCACTTCTCTGCCATATATTCAGCAGCAGATAGTAATAAAAACACATTTAAAACCTCCACAGTCTTCCCCCTTATTTCCCTCCAGTAAGACCCAGCCGTGGCCAGCAGGGCTTGTGGTAATGATGATGGTGGGAATTGGATACCTTGCGGGTAGAAACCAGAGCAGGTCACTGTACACCATGATAAAATTCCCGAATCCACACGCCAAGTTTCCCTTTGCCTCCTCCTCCTTCACTTCTCTACTTTTCCACTCCCCTGCTCCTTCTCTCCTCTGCTGCCTCTCCCTCTCCTCTGCTTTCATTCCCCTCTACTTTCCTTGATATCTGATCCAGCAGAGACACTCAAGTTACAGTTTTTACAGCTTAGCCAGCCCTACGCTGTATACATTCCTTTCTCCACTGTTTCTTACCCCACTCTCCAGCCTCTCATATCCCCTCTATGCCCACTCCTCCTTGTCCTTGATTACTCGCTGGCTTATTTTACCATGGCACACATTAAGCAGCCAGATGAAGGAAACACTGTCAGACTGTTTTGCGGAGTATGATCCCTCACAAGGGCACATTGTGTGTGTGTGTGTGTGTGTGTGTGTGTGTGTGTGTGTGTGTGTGTGTGTGTGTGTGTGTGTGTGTGTGTGTGTGTGTGTGTGTGTGTGTGTGTGTGTGTGTGTGTGTGTTTGGTCTGAAATATTAAAGAGGAGAGAAGGGAACAAACTGGGTCCTTTTGTTATGAACAAAAATAATAGAAGAAGTTTTCAACATTAAACTTCCCGTTACTATTCTAGGTCATAATCATGCAACCATGGCAGAGTGTTAATTAGCTACCACTCTGGAGCTCGTAATGCTGGGTTCCGGTTTACAGTCTGAGGTGCAATGCTCTCATAACTAGCCAGTGACCTCATGTTATATCATATCAGAAACATCAGTATTTGTTTAACATCATTGAACTTATTAACACACAATGTCTCAATAACAATGAAGGTATTGAAGGAGAAGCTGCATCTAACTAGTTGTTCCCTACCTTGTATCTGTAGATCAGTGTTTTGCTAAATTAAATTTGTAGACAGCCTCTTTGTGTATGTGTAGGTGAGCGTGTGTGTGTGTGTGTGTGTGTGTGTGTGTGTGCGCGTGCAATAGGAGATGAAATTCAAGGTTGCATAATGAGCTACAATCGAACTTGTTTAGCCTTTGAAAGTGTTTTGACACCTAAACCACATCTGCTGCGCCATTCAGGAGCTTCCCTTGGTATTGACGGAGATACTGGAGGTGTCACAAGAGAGCGGTGTTTTTCCCTACGCACCAACAATATTACACCATATCTGCTGTACTCTGTATTGACATATCTAAATAACATAAACCACAAGCTAGTGTACTGCTTTTTTTATTTTGGTCAGGTACATCTTTATATACTCAAAACTCAGATCCACAATATAGACTTGTCGTTGTAACCATAAGTGCTTACAAATCAAATAGCAAATTAAGCTGCTTTCATCAAATGAGATGTTTAACTGAAACGTCTGCTCTGCGACACATATTGCAAGAGATGTCAATTCACTGAACCCAGAATGATGACCCGTGTCACAGCATCCGTCATCTGACAGCAAAAGGTAACTGCAAATAAAACATCATTTCTGACTGACATCCTATAATGACTTGGCTAATCTGATAAATTATATGAGGATACATTTAATTAATGTGGGGGTTTTTTTTACAGTCCAAATAGATTTATGGTAATATTTGCTCTCTGTTGTAATGATAAAAATGAGCAGATAAAACCTGGACAGACAGCACTTTATTGTGGCTAAATGATGGTCATAAAGATTTCATCCATTCTAAATGCTCCACTGAGACTACCTCAAGTGCTCCCCTGATAAGAAAGAAGGAAATGTCTCCATGGCGAGACCCTGCCTGACACAGCCACTACCCTTCATTCCTCCCTTCCAGACAACAGGAGAAGGGGTTAACTGCAATTCTTCTCAAACTGAGGACC
Organism: Etheostoma spectabile; assembly: GCF_008692095.1. Classification (NCBI taxonomy): domain Eukaryota; kingdom Metazoa; phylum Chordata; class Actinopteri; order Perciformes; family Percidae; genus Etheostoma; species Etheostoma spectabile. Next base: position 16,383,273 of record NC_045752.1, on the reverse strand, counting down.
ATGACTTTTTTTTAAATTCTATCATGAAAAATGTCTTGTTCAACAAGCAGTTCAAATTCTGTCATTGAAAGGAATTCCCTTTCTCTAGACCTTCAATGCATTTTTAGGTAACAAGCAAGGACAACTCCGAACGCGGCTGCAATAAGTGGAAAACTCAACAACAACAAAAATATTTAAAATACAGTACTGCTAAAAATATATATAAATTGTATTAGGTTACATTAACAGTTCCTTGTTGCTCTAGGATAATCATCAACAAAACATCTAGATAGTCATCACTAAAATATATATTTTCTGTTTAACAGTAAGAGAGAAGAAGTAGTGACACATGAAGCGGCTGGTATTTTGAAAGGTCTAAATACAAAAAGGCTTTATTCCAGTCAGGGTTGTTTCAGGACTCCCTCAAAGCCAGCACCCTTGCTTTTCCACTGACAACCTAAAATCACAATTTCCCAAATTATTCCCGATGTGATCCCCTGCACATCCACCCATAACAGCAGAGCACTGAGTGCATATCTGTCTCCAGCCAAATGTGTACAAACAATGAATAGATGGAGACAAAGCGGACACACAGCCTGTCTCACACAAACACACACACACAAACACACACACACATGCCAGGAACACTTTCTTTCTCCACAATGAACCGCACGGAGCTCATGGCTCAAATATCACAATGTGCACCGAGCAACAACAAAAAAAAAGAAAAAGAAAAGAATATTCAAAACGTGTGGGTAAATACTGGGATATAACCGTGCAGGCCGAACACAGGAGACAATGTGCTCCTGTCGAGTGCGTAAAGCTCACAGACGCACATCTGGATCGCACGCCTCTGGGCAGCTGGGCAACACACATAAACACAAACCCACGCAGTCGACCTGGACCCGCAAAAGCGTCGTGAATAGCTGAGTGTTCCCCCATTGATTTATACTAATTATGCACATTGGCTGCTCTCCGATGCGCCGTAGTGTAACAGTATTAATAGTAATAGTAGAGGTACTGTTGACGCCTTCACTGACGCACTGGATTTTCCATTAACTCTGGGCAAGCCATGAAAGGCAGGGCACACAAACGGCGAATTATGACATGAAGCGACGGGAACGTACACTGTATTCCTCATTGATTCAAAACTTACTACAGTAGCAGTGAATGGGTGCCGCATCCATTGTGCAAGGAGGCTTACTGGCAGGGTGCGCTGCTCAGGCAGGCATTCAGCGTGGATATATGACAATAGAACTTGGGTGAAAAAAAAATCATAAATCAAAGTTTGACTACCATAAAGCCAATTGCACTTGAGTGTATCGTATATTTTCACAGAGGAAACCTGTTTAGTGCTTCTACAGACATGCATGCTCCTCAAAACCACTCTGTTTCCACGCGTAATCACATGCAACTGGGCACAGACCCCCTTTTACCTTCATCTCTTCATTTATTTCCCTTTTGACCGGGTGAGCTGGTTTTCGGCTTCTTTTATTTTCCGGAGGTCTGCCCTCTTTTTCCATCTCTGCCATGTTTTCTCTGAGATACTTCTGCGGTGAGGAGGGGTGAGGAGGGGGTGAGAGAGGCAGCGGCAGCTGTTTACAGTCGCCAGACGGCGGATGTCTTGCAGCTTTTCAGCGGCCCGTGTGACGCTGGTGATGCCGCCGAGGGCTTGAGGTGCGCGGCTAAGTCAGCCATCTTCTGCCCGTATCCTCCACGGTCCGTGCACCAGTGGTGAGCCGCCTCTGTGAGTCAAAGGAGAGGTTGAGTGAGGGGGGAAAAACGAGACAGGGGGAGGGGCGTCCGTTGAAACATTATATGACGCGTTGATGATCAGAGGTTGGCTATTTCTTCTCGCTTTCCCATGGAGTGCAATCAGAGCAGTCACATCCATTTAACGTTGCTCCCTCATGGTGACAGTCTGCAAGCAGCAAACAGGTGCCCACACACAGTCGTCCAGTCACACATTGTTCTTCAGTGGAGTCCTAAAATCTACTGCTGTTGGTCATAATGAAATTGGGTCTTTCTATCGGTTACAGACTTCACTGCTTCAGTCATTTAACACCACAATACTCAAGAAGTTCCAGTCTGGAAGTTCTAGTTCCAGTCACAGAAATGTCGCTGTCAGTCCTGAGCAGAGCAACTGTGCAGGGGGAGCGGGTGCAGTGCCTTGCTTAAAGACACATCAGTAGGTCAGGGGATGTTTCAGGGATTAAAAGCATGACTGTGTTTCTCTTGCAACGAGAAATAGCCTACTATAGTGGAAATTCAGGAGTATCTGGAGCAGGTGCATGATGATGGCAGTATTCTTAACAATGAAAAAGAAATGTGCAATCATAATAGAAGTGCAACCTAAAACAAATTCTTCGTCACAGTGAGTGAAAAGGCTCAACACTCTCTCAAGGCCAAAGGCCACTTTTTGGGTGTGTTGATTTAGTAATGTCTGAACCATCATGCTTGTTTCTTCTTCTCTATTCGGTTGCCACCTCATAACAACGTGCATGGCACAAAAAAGATTATAGGTTTCTCCGTTTTCACCTTGGTACCGTGGTACTGTCCTTCCGTCAACAGTTGTCCTAATTAAACATGTTTGCAGGAATCCCACAGTTCAGTCATGGGTCTTGTAAGAGTCGGGGAAGATGGAGGATGTAACAAAGGTCTCATTTAGGCCACATTCAAACCACATCACACTTTGAGCCTTAAATAAGTTTTGTAGTTTGTTACTTTCAACATGTCCCAAATAACTGAGCTCAAGAACAAACAACTCTAAAAACTGATTTATAAAGTTTTTTCCACATTCTTGGACTGATCAATTATAACTTTGAACATCTACATTTCTGTCTTAGGTTAAAGGCCCAAAACTAGAGTTGTACCAAAACCGTCAGTCATCCATTCTTTTTAAAAAATGTATTCCAAAAAACATTATAATGTAGATGTATACAGTACATAGTTGTAAGTAACAGCCTGCATATGTCCCACATGGGAAACATACAGATGCATGCTAGGCCTGCAGACCTTTTTTCACAGCAGACACTTCAGAAAGCAATTGATTGATAACTTTAAAAACAACTTAATTCCATTTAGGTGAGCTGGTACCAGGGTCCTGATATTGTGCATGCTGGTTCACTGTCATGGCATACTGGAACACCTAAGAACTGAGCCTAACAACATTCATTTCACCTTTGTTTTTCCTGCAATGACAAGTCAAAATGTCTGCTGCAAAAGGTATATACTCAAACACATGGTCACATATGCACATTCATGTACAAATATCTCCACATATAATTACGTACACATGTATTAAGATGTATTTTTTGTACAGTTGTTTTAATTTGGTCTTAACTGGCATATGAAACGGATACAGATTATTAATAAATGATTTCTGCTTTGGGCATGAATTTGCCTAATTCATCTCCTGCATGCTGTCCTCTGACTTTAGCTGGAATTACAATGAGTTGGCAGGTGTAAAGCCACTGAGAGTGCAGGGGGATGCTGCCCGTGGCATTGTGACACCCATTTAAGCCAGAAAATAAGTGGAAACAGGAGCTGTGAACCATGATGCAGGGTCAGGGTGAGATGAATTGTGTGTTACAGTGCTGCTCTTGCCCAGCCTAGCAGCAACCTGCATCACAAGACTCCTTCTTCATACTGTCCCTCCAGCTACAGCCGTTTGGCATAGTGTAATATAGGCCAGACTGTAATGCCTCTGATGACACTGTGCAGACGGTGTGTGAGAAGGTCTCGATACAAAACATATGTGGATTTTGGAGTAATTCTTTACTATAACTAAACATTGTTGTAACATATATTTCTAAAAACACAACAAGTGACTCTATCCCCCCCTCCCCCCCCATTAATGACAGTAGATGCTGAGAACAGAATGGTCAATTACAAGTTGTACAAATACAGTCTTTTTAACATATAAAACATGAATATACACTATGTGTGTTTGTTTTGTAAGTCTATTCAGCAAAGGAGACTGCAGCTCCATGTTAAGCTGCCCTTGACAGAATTTCTCTCTAGTCCGGTAACAAGCAGATGGAGTAAGATTCAATGAAAGCATTGTTAAACCTAATGCTGCTGGGGCATTTCCCTATCATACTGTGGTCCTATTGTCACAAGGATTGTATTACATGCCCTGAAACATAAGGGGGGTTTCACAAGTTAAACGCTTTGGTTTAAACGGATAGTTACATTTTTCTTTATCTGCTATTAAACCAAATTTGACCTCAGCTGAGTCACAAGAAGTTCAAATTTGTGGTTTGTAATATAACTTTGCCCAACACATAAGGAGATAGGACAGAACTTAGACAGATTTTGTGTTTCCACGTTGGCATGGAAGCGCCCCTGTCGCACTTACTCCCATCATCATGAAGTGCTTTGAGAAGCTGGTGAAGGACCACATCATCTCCAAACTCCCCTCCCTCTTTTAATCCGCTACAGTTTGCGTACCGCTCCAACTGCTCCACAGATGACGCCATCTCCTCCACACTCCACCTGAGCCTGGAACACCTGGAGAAGAACAACACCCACGTGCGTATGCTGTTTCTGGACTTCAGCTCAGCATTCAACACAATCATCCCCCAACACCTGGTGAGCAAAATGAACCCCCTTGGACTCAACAGCCCGCTGTGTAACTGGCTGCTGGATTTCCTTACAGACAGACCCCAGTCTGTGAGGATTGGAAAACACACCTGCTGTGTCATCTCCCTAAGCACCGGGTCCCCCCAGGGCTGCGTACTGAGCCCACTGCACTTCACCCGGATGACCCATGACTGCCGTGCCAAGTTCAGTACAAACCACATCTTTAAGTATGCGGACGATACAACAGAGATGGGTCTCATCAGGGACAATAACAAACTGGCCTACAGAGAGGAGGTGAGACACCTGGTGGGTCTCATCAGGGACAATAACAAACTGGCCTACAGAGAAGAGGAGAGACACCTGGTGGACTGGTGTGACACAAACAATCTAATCCTGAAAGTCAACAAAACGAGAGAGATTGTCATTGACTTCAGGGAAAATCAGCCAAGTCACCCCCCCCCCCCTTCCTCATCAACAACACCGCAGTGGAGCAGGTCAGCAGCATCAAATTCCTGGGGGTGGAGATCACGAACACTTCGACCCAGTTCCTCCACACCTCTGCTCTGGTGAAGAGAGCACAGCAGCGTCTGCACTACACGTCGGATGAGAAGAGCAAACATCCCCCCTCCCATCCTCACTACTTTCTACAGAGGGACAATAGAGAGCATACTGACCAGCTGCATCTCTGTCTGGTCTAGGCCTGCACCGCCTCAGACTGGAAACGTGTAGAGAGAGTGGTGAGGACAGCGGAGAAAATCATCGGGACAGTACTTCCTTCCATCCATGATGCTGCTTGCAGACGCTGCCTTACCAGGGCTCAATCAATCACAGAGGACCCCTCCCACCCCAACCATGACCAGGGCTCAGTCAATCACAGAGGACCATGTTCCCCCTGCTGCCCTCTGGCAAGAGGTTCAGCAGCTTCAAATGCAAAACAACCAGGTTCCACAACAGCTTCGTTCCCCACGTCATAAGACTGCTGAACTCCCAATAATCCCCCCTCCCACACATACGACAGCACTCACTTTACATGCGCCCTGTGAACCTTATTTGCACTATTGTTCATTTCCTGTTTTCACTACAATACATCCAGCTGCTACTGATTTTTGCTCTAATCATAATCCTCTTATAAAAATTAATCATTTTCAATTTAATATTGCACATACTTATATGTATACTGTTTCTCTTTTTACTTGTCTTCGGTTTCTTTTCTTTTTTTGGAGCCTTGCAACGAACTGTCGCTCAACTGTATATTGTGAATGTGCAGTTGAACGACAATAAAGTCTGTCTATGTCTAAGTCATAAAGTCTCACGAAGCATGTTTTTTATTTACAAAATCAGACTTCATCTGAAACAAAGACACACAAAATGACACTGTTGTGTCAATTAAATGAAGAACAAACTGTGAGGCAGTACTGGCTCTTAAACTATTAAAAAAGAAGAATTGCATATCAGAAATATACAAAAACATTACATTAAGGGGGTGTAAAGTGATGTAAACATTATATCATCCTCAGCAAATGGAAAGCAGATGGGTCATCAGATTACTAACATAGGTGCAGTGTGAAACATGTGTACATTTATACATTCGATACTTATATTTATACACATCCCCTTCCTGCAAAGTCTGCTGAAGGTGTCCGATTACATTTTACAATTCTTTAGATTAATGGGACCTAAATATATCTTCATGTATTAGGCTACGTATAAAAATCTTAATCCCAGTGCCAAAATATGATAAATTTATTGGTTTGTACCCTCACTACTGTTCATCTCTGGAAATTGACATTCTCTTACACTTTTGTTTTTAAAGCAAAGCAACCCAAATGTATGGACAAAAAAAACATTATTTTAACTGTCACACATCATTTACAACACATTTAGTGGTGTAAAAATATATATTTTTTAAACCAGTTTACTGGTTCATACTGGGTAATTTACCTAAAGAAATAGACATTTCAAATACATTCAAAGCCATCTAATTTGAGAGAGGTACAGGTACTAACCCTGTGGTTGGCACCTGGTTGTTGGTGGCGAGTGAATGATCATTTTACTCAAACCTCAGACTTGTAAAAGAATAATAACTGAATTATAATACTTCTACAAATCACATTGTGCAACCGTTTCAGTGGTGGACAGTGACGAGAGGTGTGAATCAAGTGTAAAAGTTTATATTTGAATAACCAACAGAGACGCTTTGTAAATCTTACACTTGCCGAATGAAGCACTGGGACATACGATGTATAAATAGTGTCATGGCATGTTCTATCAGTGGTGAACTTTGACAAAAAAAAAAA
>NC_045752.1:16376022-16376403 GCF_008692095.1 Etheostoma spectabile | reverse complement strand
GGTATATGTAAGTGTCTCATAATGGAGTTTATCCGGAAGCGCTCTCCATATAAGGGGGCGTATCGGAATTTGCAATCGCCGTCATCACGTTTTACAGCGTAAATAAAAACGTAAAAACGTACGTAATATATTACGCGTTTAAAGATGGCGGCTCGCAGAGACAGGTCGTGTGTTGTGAATCATAGCTTGTGACACTATACATTTGTTAGGGTAACAGATTAAGAAATACAAATGCGGCAATGTTTAAGGACATTTAGCAACGTTAGAAGCTGATTCTGGTGATACCATTTAAAGATGGTGGCAGGTACGTGAATAGCACTTTGAGCAACTGTCTCAAAGTACAAAAACCTTTTAGCCAAAGAGAGAGAGAGAGAGAGAGAG
>NC_045752.1:16357571-16376012 GCF_008692095.1 Etheostoma spectabile | reverse complement strand
GAGAGAGAGAGAGCGAGAAGAAATGTTTCCAGCTTCATGGTCACGACTTACCTGCAGGGCTCTGTCCAGCCGAAGACAGAGCACGCTGAGTCTGTTCTCCGGCTCTGAACCTGCGAACTGGACTAAAGTGGTCTCCGATGCAGAGAGGATCGTCGGATATCCTACCTCCTTCATGAGTCTCCGCTGCCTGCTCAGTGATGAAATCAGTAATGTTGCCATGTACGTCAGGAAGCTGGTCGGGACCAAACACCCTTTACTCAACACTGCAAGGTAACGTTAACCCTGCTGACCTTCTGCTGGTTTCCGCTGAGCTTCGACCTCTCCTCCGCCAAACCAAACAGTAATACGAAATGTGACAACGTAGCACGAGACTGGGTGTCTGTCAGCAAAGCTTCGAAATAGATAATCCACTTTTAAAAGAGGGTTATTGTTTCACTCTATTTCGGCATGAATATAAAACCCCAACTAGCTTTCAGTTTACAGTAACTCGGCCTAATTACCTTTCCTCTTAGACAATACTACCACTAAGCTAGGAGTGTGCAAATAAATCGATTCTAATTGCGATTCGTGCTCTACCAGTTCAAAATCGATTCATAGAATTCCAATGATCAATATGTTTTTAATTTATTTTTTTATTTTGTATTGTATGTCTACTGCAAACCCCTGATAGATACTTTATTGAAATTCAAGGCCCCAGTAGTTTCAAGACATCACACACACAACATACACATACATCATAACAGGGCGTTAAAATGACAAATTTAACAAATCCACATGTATAATATGGATATGAAAATATATTTATATGAATACATACATGGGAAAGGTAACTACGTTTAAATACTGTGAATCGTTTTTTAATCAAGAATCGTTTTTGAATCGAATCGGGACATTTTCGGAATCGTACACCCCTACTACTAACCCTGAAAGGAGGATTAAAATTGAGTTAAGTCAATTTTGTTATATTATACATATATATATACTTATTTTGTTTGCCACAGAGGGCATACAACATAATTTGTCCTTTGACCCTCACGTAGAAAGAAAGAAAGGAAAAACTACCCAAGAAAAACCATTGAACGGTAAAAGTGAAAGAAACTTCAAGGAGAGCAACTGCTTTGGTGCCAAGCATGACAATAAAACCACATGAGCCAACAAAACCATGGCCCAAGTCCTTGAGTGCAGCTAGTTTTCCATTATTACTAGGCCTCACTCTGATGTGGGCCTCTTGTGTAATCAGCAATTTTACTTTTGCACAGATGATTGCATTCAAAACTTTGATTAGCCACTGTTTTGTTAAAAAAACTAACAAATGCAAGGCAAACTTAAAATTAAACCCACCAGGTTTTTTGGCAACTCATATAATTGGGGTTTGAAATTTAGGTTGTTTCTTTCAAGACCAACACACACACACACAAACAAACAAACAAGCACACTTCATCCCACCTGCAGATGCATTCATAGTATCCACTTTCATTTCCTAGGCATGTGGGTAAACAACAATTGTTTGTGATCCATAAATCAATACATATATTTTCAGTCATGCAACAGCTATTGTCAATGATTGGTGTCTCTTATGGTATCAGATGCTATATTGTGTGTATTCATTTGCAATAACCATCTAAAAAAGAGCCTGTGTGCATCATACTCCAAGTTTAAGTAGGAGTATGCAGTATGTATTCAATTTTAGTTCTAGTATCATATCATAACAGTTATCTCAAGGCACTTTACATATAGAGTAGGTTTAGACCACACTGTATAATTTAAAAAGACCCAACAATTCCAGTAATTCCCATTTTTAATTCTAACAAAAATGAAAATGTTTTACCATAGGAGCCAAAATTCATCGTTTCGTAGCGGCCCTCTTAGACAGTATCTGGAATATAGTTGAGTTAGTACTGAGTTGAGAGAAATGAAACAATATATCTTATCTCCCATCCTTGTAGTGTTAAAGATTTGTTTGTCCTTAGCTTTGATTTGTGCACTTTCACTAGACTGGTGAAGCATTTATTGGATCTGACAAACTGTTCAATTTTGATAGATAGATAGATAGATAGATAGATACTTTATTCATCCAGAGGGAAACCTTAGGCATCCAGTAGCTTAGGCAACCATAACCCAACAAAAGGTAGACTGTGTGCAGTGGTGGAAGTGCAAAAGAGGACCGTGTAGGGATTGATCGGTGCAATAGCTTATTATTAAATATTGACTATGAAGGGACAAGGATGTAAACTGAATAGAATTAGAATTGCTTGACAGAAAATAAATAATAAACGTTAAGAACAATATACAACAGGGAATAAGTATTAAGATGTAGATGTTATGACTTACGATGCAGATACTTCAGAACAGAGACAAGGGATTTGAAAGCGTTTGGTGTCTTTCCTTAGCCTGTGTAAACCCCGCCCACTCTGCCGGTGATTTGGATTTGCCCTGCAGCTCGGTCTGGAAATCTGCATGTTTAATTCTTCTGTTTCAGTTCAAAATTTTGCGGGAACCAATCACAGACTGGCTTATCTGCCTGGCCCTCTATTGGCGGGTTTAACACGATGACGATAGAGAAGCGACCAAGCAGCTTTTTGTTTACATTCAACATAGCAGCCACTGAACGCCACCGAAGCGCAGCAACCCGTTGATGCCGCTGTCCCTTCTTCGTCAGACATTATTTCAAAGAAAGACCAAAGACTACAACTAAGGGTAAAATATGCAAGGGTAAAATATGCAATTACAAGTGTACCACCGTTCCTAGTTTTTGTCGATACATCCTGTTATGAGATCTCGATTCACTCTGGTCACGATTTCATTTTTAAATGACTTAGATTTTTCTTTTAAATTAAAAAAAAAAAAGTTTCTCATTTAATTTTACAAGCCGACTGCATCACAAACACACTAATTTTTGTAGTTTTTAACAGACTGTATAAAATAGGTGTTAGAGCACTCTCATGCTCTGCAATGCTCTCCCTTCTTTTCATTGAAGCCTCTATGTTTACAGGCTTGTGGTGATGCGCAATGTGCTATATAGGTACCAAAAAAATCTGTTTGGTACTGGCAATTTATTTTTTGTCATGGTTCATGTGTGCAATAAACTTTACACTTTTGTGTGAAAAAAATCGTGGCAGAGAATCGTGATATCAATTCTAAGCTAAAAAAGTTTGATTCACATTTTTCCCTGATTCGTGCAGGCTTACTGTTCACTGATTTCTCTTGCAGATGAGGGCAAAACAGTTTACTGTGTCATAGCCACCTTCTTTTTTTTGGTATAAATCAACTTGATTAGATGTTCCTGAACAGGCCAATGACCATACCAGGCATATGTTTTCCATATCCAGTATTTTGCGATATCTGCACAAAGCCAACAGAGCTTACTTGTGATGCTAGTTGTTACTTGTGATACTTCAAACCCAAAATTGTGTATTGATGAAGGAGAAACCACAACAGGTCACATCTTCCAGATCTTATTTTCCAATCACTTCATCAGAAGAGTTGCCAGAGCTTTTTTTATGTTTTATCAAAGAATTCAGAAACTTTGATAACCAAGGAAAGGGATCGAGAAGAGAGAGTCCTTAAACTCAATCCTGCCATGCAGACGGTTGTGTTGGAAACAGGAGCCCAAGGGTGTAATAACCTATACACCTAAATCTGATATGACAATCCATTTGGGTGTTGTAGCAAGGGGGCGGGGGTGTTGAGGGGGGGGAAGCAGACCTCTTGACAGTCTGACTCCTCACTGTCAGCTTGGGTTGTCTGGTTCGTATTTCCACTGTGTCTCGGCCTTAGACACACGGCAGATAAAAATATCCACAATAGCAGACAGGCAGACCCTCGTGGAGTTGGGTTTCGGTTTTTCCTTTCCTTTCATTCTCAAAAACTGCAGCTCAGCTAACTTTGCCCCAAAGTCTGGAGTTACAGCGAGGGTACTGCGGCCCAGGAGAAGAAACTTGTTTTAAGGACAGTCCTTGAGAGTTTGACTTCGACTAGTGTTTCCTTCCAGTGTTTTCTCACATTTTCTTTTCGCAGTCTCAAGCTTGATTTTCAATATCTTGATCAATAAGATGACCATTAAGATTAGTAAAATGGTGCCCAACTAGCCTGCATATTTACTACATTGTGGACATGCATGCATGGATTTTGAAATTAAAGATCCTCTCCAGTCTGTTTTATGTAGGGGTTTTTTTTCCTCAAAAAGAAAATTCTGTTGGCCCATTAAAACTTCACCCATTCTCAGTGTACCTGCACTAGAGGTTTCAGGTTTCCGCATCACAAATGTGTAAGTTGCACATTGTACAACTGTCCTCCAAATTAGTTGTGATGTTGTTTCACCATGATTTTTAATTTAAGCTCAGATAAACTTTCCCATCCCAACAGATGAATGTGACAACAGCCTTCTAGTGTCGAACTAAGAGTACAGTATGGGGGAAGAGTGGATTTGTGCTTGATTGATGACAGACCAAGAAACATGAGGAGAGAAAAGCACACTAAGCAACATCAAGATATTTAAAGTAATTGTTGCCAATGGGCAGCCTCAAAATCTCTTAAAACTAACTTTTATGGTTCATTATTAAATCATGAATATTTAAAGTTTTGGGGGGGGGAAAAAACGCATCAGCCCTTAAAGTTACCATGGGGAGCATTTTGTGTTTAATGTACACATGCAAGAAGGAATGTGCATAATGCACACAGGTAATGTCATACACATTTCCTCCAATGGTTTCACAAAAAAATGTCCAAAAAATGCGGCAAATGTGTTTTATGAGTCTTTAAAAACCAACTTCATGTTTTATCAAGAACTTTGCAAGAGGCAAGAGCCACATTATACACTAGGGCTGTTGGAGCAAATTCCGAAAGTTGAATACAATTCAAATAGTAAAAAAATCACTACTATTTGAACGCTGAAATTACCATTGAATGTTTGTTTTTTTGTTTTTTTTTAAATATGTTGGCTAACCTTAGCTAATTTACTTCTTATTTTGGCCTGCCCGCATGTGTAAACAAAGTGCTTTGTCATGTCATGTCAAGTCTGATGATGAAGTTCGCAGGAGGGAGAAATGCAAGGCGTTTGAGATCTTTAGATCACGGAGGTAACGTACAGTGGGAATAACAGGCTGCCGCTGGGAATCGGAAGAAGGATGGGGAAATAGTTTTAACATGACTTTAACATTCTTCATATATTACCTTCTAATAGCTGTATTCTCAGTAACGTGACAATCTGAAAGGAACCGGTCAACTTATACATCACTAAAATAGTAATGGAAGCACCGTTTGGCTAAGTTACCAATGCCATTAGCATCATGACTAAACCGATGGTTAGTTTGTTTGTTACAAATCGTTTTAGCTGTGCTTTTTAACATGATGTCATTGTGCTAACCGAGCACCGTTAGCCTTTACAACAGAGCCGCTTCATTACTCTTGTTAGATAATGTTTCATCACAGAGATCTCTGTTGATTTGTGTTGGTCGCTGTGTGCTCGTGGTGGAAAATGAATATAAACACAGCCATAACATAGGTCCCCTTCAAGGACAGGCTAATGTTGGAAGTCCCTCTAGTGGACAGAAGGTGTAACAACAACCACATGCTTATAGTGGCATTGACTTTGCATAAGCCTGCGTAGTGTAGTACATATTAATAACAGGCTGCATTAGAGCAGTGGATAGTTGAATATTGTTTGAATATTAAAATAAATTAAATTTAAATGGTATTCTAGAGGAAGATTGACAGCACTATTACAGACACACCATTCAGAGGACCACTTGCTGTACTCTGTGGCATTTTGGAATTGTGCGAATCAAGTCCTGGGAATCGGAATTAACTGTTGTGCGACTTTCTAAACACATAATCTATAAAGCTATCTGCTGTGCACAGTTAACACTCATTGCATACATTCGAAGTGCAGGCACCTTCCTTCTTTTAATAATTAAGGGGTAAATGGCATCAATAAGAAGATAAGATAATAACAGGATCCATATGCCACCACACTCCTGAGGTCATACATTTGCATCCATTAATTCCAGCCCCTGGATACAGCGACTAAAGTTCCTGAATTCCTGCGCTGCAGTTGCGGAGCAGAAGGCGTGGTGACCTGTTCACAACCCTTTAAAATGACAGCAGCCCATTTCTCTCTTCCTGCTCCCTCTCTCCCTCTCTGTGCTATCTCTCCTTTTCCACATCATCCTTGCCCCACCCCTTTGCGGGAGGGTGGTTATGATTGATTGATGTATGCCGGTATGGATAGTGACATAAATATTAATCATCCACCACCCTCAGGCCACTGGCTTAACCAGACTCCCCAAGAGGAAAGCAGCCTCTTAATTTTTAGTTTTCTGTTCATCGGCCGATGCTCTGCATTCATCACTGCGCCAGGCTAGTCTATATTTTCCAATTGAGTAACAATTTAGAGTAACCCTAAATAAACCCCATCAGCTGCGATGAAAGACAGCCCTACATAATGCCAGCTGTATCTGCTTTTTTTTTTTTTTTTTTTTTTTTTTTGAGAAAGGTAGCTTGAGGGGATTTATGTTTTTTGGGAAGGAACAAAGCTTTAGGGTATGTGGTTGTTGTTTTTTTCTCCTTACACCAGAACACTGAATCACCACTCTGGCTTTCTCATTTCTGTCTGGCCTCTATTCCCTCCATCTCTCTCCGTTCCCTCCCTTTCTTCATGCTTTATCTCTCACATCCACTCTCTGTCTCGGGTGCCTTCACCTCCCCCTGTGGTGCAGAGGGGTGGGTCATAGAGGGTGGAGGTGGGGTGGCGAGGCCGGTGTCTGGGCATCGAGCGGAGGGGGGCGTGGTCGCTTGTCTGCCTCGGAGCCCCTAATGAGAGCGTGATTCATGGCACAAGGGGCTCCCATAGGGACAGGATTAGAGGTGCTGTGTCTAACCGCTCCCCAGAGAGTGTAAAAAGATATTTAATCTGCCCACTACACAGGCAGCTACCTCTGGGCTCTGTGTGCATCTCTGTGGGTATGCCCCCCCCCCTCCCTTCAAACCCAAAAGAAATATATAGTCCTACAGCAAAACAGATCAATTATATTCCTGTAATTCAGCTTTACAACACCTTTTTAAAGCTGCTATAATCAATATTTTGATATTAACAATGGCTCGTTCATAGTGACAAACCCACAGAGACTAACCACCCCACCATGCAGCTCCCTCAGCTCTATGGAGCACTCTATTAGCTTGTCCAAAGTCATTGTTTGGGTCAGCCAATAACTTTACTGTTTTGGTTCAGTGTCATGTCTCAATAGCGGTCTCAATAATTTCATTAACTCATTGAGTGATAGATTTGATGATTAGCAGCCTTTACAGTGCACTTCCCACTGCCTACCTGCATGGAAGTCAGTGGGACTGGTTTTCAGCACAAAGGACAAATAAGCCATACTTTGGAAGTAATATGTTGGCCAACTTTATTTTCCTTCAACTATGAACTACATAGTTTCAACTATGCATGAGGGGTGTTTTCAAGCTGTTACTGCTTCTTAAACATTGCTCATTAAAACAGGGTAGAGCAGTGGGAGCAGGTGTTAGTGCAATTAGGCACTTCGCAATAGATGGCAGCAGGGTGTACGACAGCGGTTCTCAGACTTATTACTCAAAGCATCTGATTCCAATGCTAGGTCATTGACAATAACAAAATAACATTTAATCAACTTAATTATAACATTTAAGCAGCATTTATTGAATTAAGTACTCAATTGAGTAGTGGTCAACTTGTGTACCCAACGGTACCTTTTTTGGTAGCCTACTCGTTCTCTGTAATACCAAAACAATAATTCTAGTTGTAAAAATAAGTCCATCCAGATGGCTTACTGATCAACTACGGTCAGCTTAACACCACTACTGAATTTTCAACGTCACTAACAATTGATCAACAGAACATTTATTTTAAATTAGAAAATGTTACACTACGTAACTATTTCTATTCATAACACAAGCTATGGGCTGGGACTGAAATTTACTTGCCGGTCGGTGCGGATGCGGACCTTGGTCCAGACTTTGACAAACCCTTGTGTAGGGTTAGATGTTAGAAACATAAATGCCACATGCTTCCCCTTTTTAAAACTCCTTTGCTGCTTTGAAAGATTGGACCGTATACTGCGTTGTGGCATTTTGTAAACACAGGGGCAAACTTAGCATTCAGTTTGCTTGCCAGTAAAGTGTGTCTGCTTTGATTGTCGAGGACAATTGTAGGAAAAAACATTTTTTCTTACAGAGCTAACGGACCATGGGTCCATATCACCGTTGAATAAAGGATCAAGATTTGAATGTTTGTTTATTTGTATTTTAATCTGCTGATGGTGTTTCTTTGCAGGGGCTTTGTCAACGACAACAGGAACAACCTTCAGCTGAGAGGACTGATCGTACTGTTGTTGTCGAAAGCTGCGGGGCCGAGCCACACAGCCTCCAATCTTCTGTCTCAGGGCATGGTCAGCGGCATCTATCCTAGGTAAATCCATAAAAATAAAGCTTGAGTTATGGAGGTTCAGGATAAATGTTTGCATTATTTTACGTAGGTTTGAGTCACAAGATGGCAAGTTGGTTGCAGCTTTGCCCATTACTAATTAGATCCATCCACTGTCGACCTGCGGCGGCTGGCCAACAGAGGGCGCTAGGGCCCTCTAAATTAATTTTAAATATTACTTGAAATATATCTTTTTTTTTTTAATGAGCAAGTTAAATATCAGTGTTGTAGTCAAAACCACCTAAACCAAGACCGAGTCATCACCAAGACCGGAGCGTATCGAGACTGAAACGTTTTGACACCAAGTCAAGACCAAGACCAATTCAGGGCAAGACCGAGTCAAGACCAAGATCAAGTTATTAGTTGCATTTGCAAGTTTTAACTCCTAGGCATAAATCAGACAATGCATGTCATTCTAGCGAAATCCCTTCACTTGTGGTCTTGACCGGTCTTGAAATAAAATCCAGAGTCCGCTTTATCTGAGACCAAGACAAGACCGAGTGAAAATGTGGTCAATTCAGAGACGATGCAGAGACGTTCAAAAAGTGGTCTTGAGACCAAGACCGATCTTGAATACTAAAACACTGGTAAATATTACATAATCAGTGAGTAAAGGGGCACTTACATTCACTCACACACAAGCGTGGCAGTCCCGGCTACCAAAACTAAGAACAGAGAATCTCGGATTACAGCACGCATAGAAGGAGTGGGACTTAAAAGGTCTAAATGTAGGGAGGAAAAGTACATTTTTAAGCCATAAGCCACGTTTCTTTTGTGTTTCCCCTTACTTTAGTCTTACACCATTACAAACTGTAGTATAAAAAAGATCATTATGATAAAGAATTGGCACTAGTTGACATACCTTAACTAAGCCCATTTCACTATATACAAATACATCCCCCCCCTCCTTCAGCAGCCACTGGCATCAGCCAACCAGTGAGCTGCTGTTCTGGCTTTGTTTTTGGTTTGTTGATGTTTCTCACACTTCCTGCCATCTGGTATACTCCCTGAACACTGCATGTTTGACTTTACAGCTCTGGATGGTGTCAACATCAGCAGGATGCACTGATGAATCCTCCACCTATGCAGGAAATTCCCTAATGCCTGGTTAACTGTGAAAAATGTCATTGGATGCTATTGCACACAAAAAAAATTGCATAAAAACACTTGACCCTTGAGGATTTTTGCAAATGTTAAAAAGGTGTCTACCAACTTTAATCATTCAATACATTCAAACCAAGCTGGTAGTTTAAATCCACAGCTAATGGTTCATATCTGTAACCATTCACTAGCAGATCTTTCCGGCTTCCATATTTTCCATTCTCATGTATGTAATGCTTGGGAGAAAACATCGGGCAGTAAACATGCCATAAATGTGCATGGCAAGCAGACCACGAAAGGCGATGCCACTTTTGTCCCAGTTACATGGCTGCTGAAGGATAAATAGTGAAATAATACCCTTGTGTCAGGTAATTCTATCTTGTCCTCTGTGGTTATTGTCCATATCAATTCCTGTAAATGAAGCACTACATCATCTTGCAAATATGATAGAATTTGGGGGCAATAGAACCACAGTTACAAGATTAGGATAAGTTTTTGTATCTGGTTATATTTAGGTTGAGGCTAATTTCTTTTCTTTTTTTTCTTCAAAAAGTCCTTTCAGTAACTATTTTGTCCACCCTGCAGTTGCTGTTTTGTATTCACTGCTATATTAATTATCATGATATGTATTAGGCTGAAAAATGTCAAATCTTTTTTAATGCAAACTTACTAAACAGAGCAACCATTATTCAGCAACATCACAATAGCAGTTTCACCTAATAAATATTTGCAAACATTTCTCAGTTGTTGCTAACAATCTAAAATGCATCAGCCTGAAAGTATTCTCTTCATAGGGGCTGTATGTACTGTATTGTAAATAAATAAAATGTATTATTATTATTATGTACTGGCGGTGGCGTTGGTCGGTCTGTCCACCATTTTGGTTCAGATGGAAATATCTTGACAACTTTTGGACAGATTGCCATTAAATTTGAGGATAAACCCATGATTACATTACATGATTGCACTGCAGTCACAAACAACTGAGTCTCTTGCCATTCCTTGAATTTAAGATAAGGTATTTAAGATAAGGTATTTTTTTAATAATTTATCTGTATTAATCTGTAGTAATCCCACACTCACTTGTTACTGCAGCTCAAAAGAAAAATTCACACACATCAGAATAACACAAATACACATTAAATAGACACAGTAAAAAATACACTTTAAAAAAAATATATATATATAAACATGAAATCGCCAAGACAAATAATATAATTATAAATAATAATTTGTCTTGACGATTTCAGTGTCGCCCTTCACTGACGATTAATCTTGTCTTTCCAGTTAGACATTTTTGTTGCCGTCTTTGTGTATGTCACCCTTCTTCTTCACTCTCTGATGTTTGTATTGTTCCGGTTTTGCGCCAGCTACAGGATAGAAACGCTCACTCACTGAATTCTCCGGACAGCGAGCTGCTCTATTAGCACATGGGCTCAATGGGACATTACACAGACTTTGTACTAGGTCAGCTGGCTGGGTAAATTCTGTTTAATGTCCAGTCCCACAGATTCAGACATTTGCATTCTCACGTACGGGTAATGTCTAGATACCTTCGAGGTTTTAGTGCATGTGTGAAAAGAACTCTGCTGACTTGTTGTCCAGTGCTACCAACAGGTCCCAATTTGCACTTCTCCAAACATCTCTACATCTGCTTGATAGATTGCCAGAAAACATTGTGCAGACATTTGTGTTACACACAGGAGGAATCCTAATGACTTAAGTTGACTCCTGACTTTTTCTGTAGATTTCAGATTCTGACACCACCCTCGGGCTAATTATTACATTTACTTCACTGCATCTCCAAAAAACTATTTTTGGTCGTCAACCTTTATCTGCCAGACAGTTTAGAGTTCTCTACAGTGAGCATAAAAGTCTCACAGACTGGCTAGTCTGTTTAGTTTTGTTATAACAAATGATAGAAAATTGCTTTATAAAATTTCTAGGCAAAGATCTAACAAACTATAACATATCTATAACATATATTCAATTATTTATGTTATTATATTTAAATACCGTTGAATAAGTATTTAAATATGGTATTAATGTACTCCTGGTAAAATGCTTGAGGTAGCACCCCAAGGTCTTCTCTGGCTTTCTCACACACATGGACTACCAGCAGCTCTGAACAGGGGTGTGGGTGTGTTCCAAGTGGTTTCCAGAAGTGACTGCTGTGTTTGGCATGGCTGTGCGCTGGGTGCCTGAATGGCTTCTTTCTTACTGCTAGCTGGCACAAAGCACATGTGTGTAGTGGAGCCGTGTCTGTGCAGAAACATCCTAATATTAGAACTAATTGGAATAACCCGGGCACCATGGAAGCACTCGAGTCCGGTCCTTTTCAGGCTGTGTGGCCGAGCCGTGTCAGCAGGTTGGGTCTCTCTACAGGACGAGTTATTACACACTCCCCTCATGTCACTACCTGGCACTAGCATTACTGTGGCACTGGATCACAATCCAACATGCATTCCCTCACTCATGTCTGATGGATAGTCCACACACACACACACACACACAGCATGACTTGATCACCTCATTTGCACTATCTTGCTCTCTCTTTCTCTCACCCCACCTCTCCTGAGCTCATTAGAGAGAGATGGAGGGATGGAGGGAGTTGGGGTGGGGCGGGTTTGAGGGGGTGATTGAAACCTCTGGGGGATGGTCTCCTCCCTCCTGACAGGCAGCATTTGTAAAACATTTCCCACTCTGCTGCCTGACACTGATGATTCACCAAAGTATCACCATGATAGATAGATAGATAGATAGATAGATAGATTCTCACAGATAGTCAACTTTTACCGATCACACCTCTTAATTTCCTGTGACAAATGAAAGCCAGGCCACCTCTTTACATCACACACAGGGACACACTCACATCTGCAAAGCTGTATTTCATGGCGAGGCAGACTGCAGAGGGAGGAAAATGGAAGAGAACAGTCAGGACAAGGGGCGTGGTGAGGGGCGTTACACCTCGGCAA
The DNA here is from genome assembly GCF_008692095.1 of Etheostoma spectabile. Lineage (NCBI taxonomy): Eukaryota > Metazoa > Chordata > Actinopteri > Perciformes > Percidae > Etheostoma > Etheostoma spectabile. The sequence continues at coordinate 16,363,478 of NC_045752.1, read as the reverse complement.
GATGGCATCGGTTGCTATGCAACTGGGCACCAAAGCTATTTATATACCGGCCCCCTTGTCCCCCTTTTTCCTCCCCAAAGCTCAACTGCTACTGATCAGGACTGCTAGATTGGAGGCACAGCTTTGGGATGTGTATGCACTAGGGTTCAGCTGTTTTGGGGATTTTAAAATCAAAAATTCAAAATGAAATAACAATAAAATATAAAAGTGTTTCAAATGAGAGATTTTGCCATACTTTGCTTATCCTACCACAGCTATCCATAGTCATTTTGGTGAATCACCAAAACCAGGCATTCCCATCTGTTTTTTTTATATTGTATCCATTGTTAGTTAAATTAGATGAAGCCATGTAAATGCTCCTGTTTAACTCTTCAGACCTGCACTAACCTTTTTTTCCAACTTGATTGATCATTACGATGGCGTGTTAATGTGAAGTCAAAAGCATAAGCAAGGGGGGGGGCTTTTCAGATCAAGTTAAACAACAAAGTACACCGCCACCTTAAGGCTGACCTTGGCTTTTGGAAAACATTTTAAAATACTATTTTTGTGACCTGAAATCAGCCACAGCTCTTTATACTGTTCCACCTGTAGTAACAATGAGTTCTCTTCTTGAAACCTGTCGAGCGTAGCCATTACTCCAAGGCACCTTGAGAACATGTGACTGTCAATCTGTTAATTTCCTCTTATTTAAACCCTGAACTTATTAACTCTGATATGGAGCTGTGTTGTTACTCTGCATCACCGAACTGAGAAACCAACCAGACAATAGATGTGATTGAGAGGTGAAATAGATGACATTATTGAATTTTAATCACATCTTTTTCATGTCGACGTCAAACACGGCAATTACCTGGCTACAAGGCGCGTGTGTATGTGCGAGGGTGTGTGTGTATAGTAAGGGGTTGGAGCACAAGGCAGACGACTGGCTCATCAGGTTCTCCGCAGCTGAAAGAAGGTCGTAAGTGGCTATCAGCGCACCCAACCCTGTCTGGATGGATGCCTCCTGTCGCAGCGTGGCGAGCTCCTTCCATATGGAGAGGAGTCTAATTATCCCTCACCAATGACTGAATCAACATTTGATTATATCCTCCCTAAGGCTGCTCTGAAAGGCGCTATTCAAAGCCCACTTTTATGTCTTTTCTCTCATAATCAAAAATGGCTCTTATTTGCTAATGATGACTTTAATTTCTTTTTTTTAACACAACCCCTGAGCCACTGTGCAGTCAGATTTCTGACATATGTTGGTTTGTGCCCTACTTGCTGATTTTGACTTGAAAATATTTAAACTAAATTGTAGTTGTAGAGATATCTCTTATATATACTTTTTAAATTATTTTTATTTTTATTTATTCTTTTAAGATGTCCAGTAAGTACATGTTTAGATTGCAGTTGAATCGCAGTTGAAAACTGTGATTGTCCAGTGAACAGTCTTTGTTTGGAGCAGTGTTATGTATATTATATTGAAATAAAAAAACAAGGCTCCCCAATCTGAATATTGCAGTTTTATTGACTAAATAGATGTTTTCCCCTGTTGCTAGAAGGATGAAATGAAACCAACAAATCCTTTGTTTTGATCGATTCCTTTGTGGTCAGCGCACCTGTACGTGATGCTGTGAATGAGTTTTCAAACCTGTCAAACCTGCATATTTCACCAGTATAAAGACAATAAAAAAGGTTTCTGTCAAAAAGCTCTCTAACTGTCAAGCCTCTGGAACGCCTCTCTTAAAAGCTGTTGACAAAAAAAGCTGAGATTTTTAAATGTATTCTTTTTTGTGTTTCATAGTCAGCGGCACTTAGCAGAAATCACTGAGTTGATCCACACGGCGTTCCTGGTGCATCGTGGGATAGTTGATCTGAAGGGGTGGACGGATTCAGATGGCCCGCTGAAGGACATGGAATTTGGGAATAAGATGGCTGTCCTGAGTGGCGACTTCCTGCTAGCAAATGCCTGTACTGGACTTGCCCAGCTAAATAACACTAAGGTACCCTGTCTGTCAGTAAGAAGCTGTTGCCCTGTCAAATATCTGACCTGACACCAGTGATATTTATAAGAAACACTGCTGTCTTATTTGAGCGCCCAGTCGTCCTTACCGCTCCAAAGATCCTTATTCATTCAAACAGTGTAGCCAAGGCTCCGTTTCAGAAAGGAGGTTTAGTGAGAACTCTGAGTTTGTTAACCCTGAGATGAGGGGAAACTGGGTTTTCTGTTTCAGAAAGGGAGGTTAATCAAATCTGAGAGAGAGGGGTAACTCCAGCTCGTTTCAGAAAGACAGGTAGCTTAACCTTAGTCAGTTACTATGGTAACTGAGTCTGAACCTAACCTGATCGGGAGCGGGTTTTCTTCTCTCAGTCTCCTCCCTCTGACACAGCGCTCTTTAATTTCCTCATTCATTCAGTCTGTGTCAGACGCATTTTAGAACAGTTTGCATCAGCATGAGTAAAAAAACAGGCTTGGTTTATTAACACTGTTGGGCACACTATAAAACGTTTAGTTTTTTTCTCGAACATAGCATGTCCTTTTGTCGACGATCCCGTGGATGAAGAAGCTGTATTACTTTGCAGGGAGTTAAACATTCCTCGGGAGATGATATTGAGGCCTCGACTATATGGATGTATTTTCATTTCCAGATAACTAGCCTATTTGAGCGGTATCGTTTTTTTCTTTCCAGTCTATCAGTTATGTAAACTACGTAACCTTATCCATTCTCATATCACTAACGTCACCCATCGTGGACATGCTCTACATCCCAGCCAATTCTTTTTGTCGCATTACTTTTTTTTTTTTTGCATACGCCAATTTTCTGTACAATATTGTTGATGCAGAGAATTTTAGGAAAGCCACCGTACAGCCAAGCGTCGTCAGAAGAGTGAGACTCGCTTGGCAATGTTTTTTCAACGTGTGTGTGTTTCGTTCCCTGGACACAAACCAGTAAGAGACATTAAAAAGAAATAAATGATTGTAAATCACAATTCTTTTAATGATTTTGCTGCAACCTTAGAATGGGATTAGTAGTAGATTACTTTTTGGCCCGCAGGATTGCACCTAAATGAAATGATAGGGGTAGCCTACTACCATTCCATATTTCACCAGTAATATTATAGGTTATCTGTGATTAAAGATGAAATTAATACATTATATTAGATCTAATGCGTTGACTCGAGCAGCAATTTATTTTCTCCCACACCCACATTCCCACATTCTCACTCTTTTACAGCAGCCGTTTTTTTTTTCTTTTTTCGTTTTTTTTCAAACTCGCTGTATGTGCGAGTGTGCATGAGTATTTCTGCCGACCAGTTTGTTTGTGGTTGTTACCATGGTGAATCCTAGTTTCATGGCTCCATTCATGCTGCCTTTTTATAGTGATGGTGCACGCGCGATGAACCCACTCAGAGTTGATTGAACTAACTCGAATCAGCTGTTCTGGAATCGGAGACTCAGAGTTTTCCATTGCAGGGTAAATCAACTCAGAGTTTGTTAAACCTCTTTCCTGAAATGGACACCTGGAGATTCCCAGCCTGGGGGCCCCCCCATATGGGTCCACAAGATAAATCTAAGTGTCTGTGAGATGATCAACAAGATACGCCTGGTTCAAGACCCCTATTATGTTTTAGCTAGATATTTTCTAGTGTTATCTCCATTGACAGCTGTTTCTTCAAGTTAGAGAAACAATAACCAAAAAAAGAGCTTTGTAAGCCACATTTATAATAGGAATGTCATCTTCCTATATAGCACAATAGCTACCTAGCTGCATTCATGAGAAATAGCACTATGGAGTATTGTTTTTACATGTGAGTGTCTGATTTGTTTGTATTGTGTACACTCGTAGGAAGGCGTATAAATAGCATGCCACTTTTAAGGATATTTCATGTGTCGTGTATTTTAACCTTTTCAATTTCATTTAACTTGTCAATTTAAACATGCGGTTAACGTGAATTCAAACGTTGTGGACTCCACATCGATCCAAGCGATATCCTCTCCTCTATAAGGAAAGACATATCATCTGTAATAGGAGAAGAGCTGTAGATCGCTTTAGCGGATTACTTTGAAACATTAAGAAGGAAATAAAGCTAGTGAAAATTGAAATTTCTAACAATTCACAATTCACACAGACATTGCTAATGTCAGCATGGTCGGACGAGGTAGTATTTGTCCAAACTACAGTAACAGTCCTCAAGAAGCATTAGAGGATTTCAAAGACTGTTGGAGGACATGGATGGGAAGATAATGAGGGGTAACCTTCGGATCATGGGGTCCCTAAGCAACTAGGATAGAGCTCTTCACGGCAGTCTCCAAACTTGTTAACAAAGTTTTCAAGGTGGACAAAGATGTAAAGGATTGAGCTCTCACACCGTAGCCTGACACACAGAACAGTGGGACAGAAGCCTTGTGTAATCATTGCAATGTTACACAATGATGAACATCCTAAAGGAAAGCCTGTGACCATGGCAGTCAACTAAACTACAACAGTAATCCAATTGCCATATGCCCGGACTACACAGCCAACATTAAAGGCAGCGCGGCCTTCCCGGGCATCAGGAAGCTAGTGTGAGGAAGACTGGGAGTCCGTTTTGGAATTCTCTTCCCTGGTAGATTATGTAACATCCACAATGGGGTGTTTGTGGATCCTTCTTTTATTTGGGAAGGGACACATGACTACTGTATGTCTATATAAAAACGACGTTGTTGACTTTCTAAAGATTGGTTCATGTGGACAATCTGAGTAGGCTTTTTCTTAGTTGTTCTGTTTGTTATAAACCTCAGCAAAGAGCAGCACTTTCAAAGACTGTTTGTTCTGTACAGCTGCCTGTTCTGACCTACACCCTAGGAGGACCTTGTCCAAAAGGACTGACTGTCCACTAATGCCGGCTGAGTTCATGGTTTATTTAACTTTATCTCTATCTGTGTAGATCGCACTGTTCCCCAAGGATCTGATTTGTAAAAATAAGAACAGGGAAATTAATTTTTTTTAACTCTCTCCCAATACAAATCTTTAGGCAAATAATTCTTATTTGTTCATCTATTTATATAATACTTTTTTTATATATTCTTATTATGTGTGTATATATATAATAATTAATATATATATATATATATATATATATATATATATATATATTTTTTTTTTTTTTTTATGTAAACAGATTCAGAACTTGTTTGTTTACCCAAAAAAAAACACCGGACACTTTTTAAGTTTACTACTCCTAGTTACCAGAGGTTCCATGTCACATCAGCGGGATGTATAGATCATTCACTACTGATTAGTCAGGGCAAAAAAAAACACAATAATCTCCCTCCCACCATGAAATCAGCAAATATGATCACCATCTTTTCTCTAGTCCGTGCTTTTTTTCTTATAAAGTACTTTTAGTTTAGCTCTCTAAAAATGATTAAAATCAAGTTTTCGTTAAGCTGCCTGCAACCTGTGTTTAGGGATAACAACTCAAGTAGACATTGCTTGGCTAGGGTCAGAGGTCAGAGCATGTGGAAACCAATGGTGTAAGTGGAGTGTGAGCTCTTCTCTTTGGATGTCATGTTATAGTAGCTAGAATTTCTGTAGGCGGTCCTCTTTGCTTTTCTGTTCAACCATTGTGATTATCATTCTAATACTAAATATCCAGGTCATCTTTCACACCAGCAATATAAAACACAGAAAACCCCTCGCGCACGGGTCTTTCCAACAGCATATGGTAAAGAATGTGGTCAGGAGACACCATAGACAATGTACACCATGGGAATCCTCCTTATTGAGTTTTCAGTTTTGGATGTGTGTGTGTGATGGTGGTCTTGTAAGTGCACCACTGATCATATCTGCCACGTAGCCTGGTAACCTCTCGCTGACAGATGCTGTCACCACGCTGCTTTGTCAGAATGTGGTTGCCTGAATGGATCAAAATAACCCCCCCCCC